>NW_020537646.1:33839459-33880159 GCF_003426905.1 Ctenocephalides felis
ATTTTGCAGCATTAAATAGCTGTATTTATTTTTATAGTGTATACAGTTTAATTTGTATTTTATTATTATAGACCGCAAACGCAAACGTCATCAACTTCTAGCAATATGGTTGATCTTTTGGACGTATCTTTAAGCGATTTGGGCGCATCAGCACCACCTGCATCAGACCCATGGGGACTACCACTCCGACAAGTGCTAAAATACAGTATGTAACTTAATTGTAATTGCATTGATATAACACAACCGTAAATGATTTTTAATAATTATTGATGAGCTACAAGTTATTTTACCTATTATGATCGAACTAACACATTAATAGCTAACAAACAAAGTTCGTTGATGTTTAGTTCATTTAATATATTCTTCATAAAACTTTTGAATGTTATCTTCTGCATATTTATTGCTATATTAAACGATAAAGAATTTTAATTTCACCAATTTAAAATAAATTCAAAGATAGCAGTGTCATTCTTTTATTTATGCACTCAACGAGCATGCTTTCATAACTAATAAATAAATAAGTGATAAGGTATTATTATATGTAATGCCAAAAGTGCTAATCTAAAATAAATAACTAATAAACAATAAATCACTCTAGAAGATTGCTAATATTTAGGCTGTATGACTAATTTTCACATATAAATATTTACATTATTTACTAGTACTTTTTTTGGGTTCTTTCTTTTCTATCTTTCTCTTATTTCTGTATAACACACAAAGTTAATTTTATCTTTATACATATTTCTAACACAGTTAATTTACTTTTCATAATATTAAATACAAGGTACATAATTTGTAAAGCTTCTTCAGAGATAAATTTTGCAAAAAAAAATAACTTAATTATTCTGTAACTTTTGAGATTAAATTATGTGTATGTGTAGTGGAACTTACCATATTATTTTACTCTTGTTGCATGTTATCTATACTAACCTGCATGTATATCTGCACAGAATAATTAGAATTTGATCTTTATGGGAGATTAATTCAGGTATGTGATTTTATTTTTTTCTACAATTGATTGGAGCAATGTTTCATCTAACTGTATATAATAAATATTGTATTGCAATAATTTTCAGTCGGATCCATGGAACACAACAACAAGTCCAGTAGCAGACCCGTGGTCAAAATCAAATAATTCTCAGCACAGATCACAAACGCTGCAGTGGATCCGTGGGCACCTGCTAGTCATAGTAACACTACAAGTCCCTTAGGAGTCAGTATCATTTAAATATATATTATAATTTTATCTATATGAGCTACAGATTCTCTCAAACTTTGTTGGCTACTTTTAAGTGAAAAGAATTTTTATTTTATATAGTTTCTTTGAGATCTTATCATGTATCAATAATTCTTCTTGTTTGCTTTTTATACATTTTACACTTTATTGGCACTATCCACTCATTTTCAAGTTTCTATGTCCTTATATGTCCTTTATTAACTTTTTTTAAATTCATTTAAATTTAGAGAACTAAAGTAGTATGTAATTAATAAGATTTTATATTGCAGTTCCGAGATCCAGCCAATATGAGTCCACTCTTACAGTCTACTGAGCGGCCTTCCCCGCTTGGTGCACCAAACAATTTGTCCAGCCCTAGCAGTGATTTAAGTGAATTTGACATCATAACAATAGAAACAAAAATGAAAGTTTAGCAGATTCAAATTTAAACAATGGAAAGAGTCCAAATAATAATACTAATGGAAATGATCCTTTTGATTTAGGACATCTTGATGATTTATTGGGTAAATCAAAATTGGTTTATTATTTATTTATGTATTTATTTATTTATTCACAAGCCGTCAGTATAATGATATTATAGTAATGCTCATGCCAATTTTATTATTTTCTTGTGAATTAACCAAGACAGTAATTTCATGATTACATTGTTTGTTGTGATATTATTATATGATTTATTAAATGCTTTTTGGCATTATTTGCTTATATGACATATGATAATTTAATACAATGTTAAAATACTCTTTTTTGGCTTAAAAATTGATTTTATTATTATTTTAGTAAAAGTTTTCCAAAGATGTTTATTTATAGATATTTTGTTTATATTTATTAATCCAAAACTTGTATGCATATATTTTAGGGGGACCTATTTCAAATGACGACCAAAATGCTGGAAAATCTACAGGCTGCATAAAGAAAACTCCACAAAGTTTCTTAGGGGAAAATAGTGCACTTGTCAACTTGGACAACCTAATCAAACCTACACCACCAATGCCCACAGTTAATCCTGCTCCTTTGGAACTGCAAATCCTTTCCAAGATTTGAATGCTGCACAGCCACCTGTTAAAAATAATCTATTCCAGCAACAAATGCAACCGGTAAGTAGTCATACTCATACATACGCCAGAAGTACTCAGTTATAAGTAAAAGCTAGTATGTACTTCCTTCTGAATGTGTATAAAAAAGTATATTGTCCATGAATTTTAATAATTATATCATGGGTTGTCGATCCCAGATTATTTCACTGTTTTACCAATTAATTTGTTTTACAGGTTAAACCCAGTATGAATCAGATAAAACAACCTCCTTTTGCATTAAATGAAGCTGTTAATAATTCAGCTCAACCAAGAGATCCATGGGCACCTATACCTTCCTCTCAAGGTACAGATTTGAATTCACCTTGGGCCCCATTATCTAATGTCAGTCGAGATACAAATAATCTAATTCACCTTGGACTATACAACCCGCAAGAGATCCGAATTCAGCATGGATGAAGCAGGATCAACAATCTGTCAATCCTTTCTTGTCTTAATCTTCAGTAAATAAAAGTTGAGTATATATTTATATTAATGAATGTAACGGGTTTTTATATTTATATTCAGTAGAATGCATTTAGCCCAATAGAAGATACCTCATTTCTGGCATGGAGTTTAATACTGCTTTAGACTTCTATAAAACATTTGTTTTTTATAATTTCTTCTTGACAATAGTTACGAATGTTGCAGCAATGCTCCTGAAATATCACCTGATACATAAATAGCAATTGTTTAGTAATTATTTAGCAAAATTTATTATTTTATCTTTTCACCTTTAATGTTATAGCATGCGGTATATTTTTTTATGTATAATCTAATTTAATTTAATAAATTGATTGTACAGTAACTAACTGCTCGATGCAGGACTTAGAAAATAATATCAAAAAAGGTTTCATTATGCGAATAAAACATATATCATCAAGAACAATGAATTGGATTCAATGTAACGTTATAATATTATATTTCTATTTTTGTTATTTACAATAAATTCTATTAGTGCTACTGATGTCATTTTTATAGTTTTATAAATTATTGTAATAAATAAACAAATATTCATCGTGAATGTACTGGAAGTTTAGCAGTATCTAGCTTTTTCCAGATTTTTTTGCTGTTTTTATAATGATTACATTTAGACATAAACTATTTGAATCTAAATTGAGTAGCACTTATTTTTATTCTAGAGACCATTGTTAAAATATTTCTATATTTTTTACATGGCTGTTAAAGATACACATATCTGTTTCATTAATAATTTTTTTATGTTTTGTGTATCTTTCAAATGCAGGGAAGTTAAATAATAAATATTGCAGCCATTTGTAGCTTGAAGATTATTTAGCTTGAGTACATTTCTATTGGGCAATGCATTTATCACTGTCTCTTGTATTACCTTGAAACAACATGAAGAATTTAATAATCTTATTTACAAGATCATGTTTTATTTATACACATTTATGCACATCTAATAGTTTACATGCAGCCAGTTGATACTTTAATTATTATGTAGCACTTAAATATCATAAATCTAATGTTAAAGGTTGATTGAAATATTTTTTACTACATTTCCTTTTCAATTAATTATGAATATGATGTTCTTAATCGAAATGTTATGAATCCATAAATATCTTAAAAAGCGTTATTTTAATTATGTTAGAAAAAAAAAACTTAATATAAATATTTGAGTTTTATAATTCTGAATAGTCTTCATTTTTAAATTTTGTGTAATTTATTAATAGATGTGAAGACTTTCATGTTGATAACAAATAAATATTAATATCAGGAATAGTATTCGAGTGGCTCCATGTAAATTAGATAGCATTTTAACCATATATATATATATATATATATATATATATATATATATATATTATATATATATATATATATATTATATTATTATATTATATATATATATATATATATATATATGTGATATGTTTATACAAAATATTGACGTCAATTTGCTGAAATTATGAAACAAAAATGTACATATGCATATACACATTATATATCATAAATAATTGTCTAAGCTTTATATAATACTATTATATTTATAAGAAGTATGAGTGCACTAAAATTATCTCATTTTCACTCTTTTGATATAAAATAAATTTTCTGTAGTCAAAACAATAACAACAGTATAATAAAAATTCAAAAACTACTAAAGCATGCTCAAGATTTAATAATCCGAATATAATTCCGTCCTTCTTCATATTTGAGATACGCAAGTTATAAAAAGGATGCTTAAACTTTATTATTAATATAAAAAAACACATTTATGAACCATTTCAATACAGCACTAGAGGTAGTATATAAAAAATGATTTTTTTATCACGTTTATGCAAGTGTACATTTGATGCATCATATGGAATGAATAATAGTTGATACGTTTTAGTTCACTCAACTACTGTTGAAAATAATTTAAAAGTGAACTTAATTCTGATAAACAAAAAAATTGAACCAATTATGTGATTAGGACTGTCTGTCGAAGAAGAGTAATTAAATATTATTTTTAATTATTGTACATATACATATTTATGATCCTTCTATTAGTAGATTATATAATTAGGTTTTTGTCTTTGAACTGATTATCTGCAAATAACGTAAATTAGAAAACGCACAAGAGAAAATGTTTATATGATTCCGATATTTACTCACTATTTATTTTTCACAAAGCATAGAATTAGTTTTTATATGATGCTTGATCAATAATGGTGTTTGAAATTTTAAAATTAATATACGAAGCTATTTAATATCACGCAAAGAAACTTTGATGTTTATAAGACACCTATGTTTACACATACATACACATATATTGTAAATATTAATACTTCTTTATAAAATCCATGCATATTTGCTTTGTCATATTCTTATTATTCTGTACAAGAGTGAGAAATGATATTTTTATATATATAATTATAACTATAACAGATAGATTAAATCAATTAATGGATAAACTTATAATTTATATATCTATAAATTTATATAATATATTTAGTGATTATTACAATTTTAAACTATAAGATATATATATTACCTAATGTGGAAATGTTTATTAATATAATACCTTTTTATAAGTCATTTAATAATTTTACGCTAGCTTACTGTATGTTTTAATATGTGACACAATTTATAAATTAATAATTCTAGCCTTGGGAAAATTTTTATTCAAAATGTTTTATTCTAAATCATTTTGAGCACTTATTTAAATTTTTCCTAAAAACTTGCTCACTTTTATTGTAAATCAAATTTGAACGAAAGAAAGCAATTTGAATAAAATATTCACAAGTGCTTAATATATTATCTGTGAAGGTCTATAAATATTATATATAAGCATATTAATTTTTATAGTATTGCTTAAAATTATTAGTTGATGGAATTGACGATGGAACTATCCTTGTACACTCACAAATAATCAATATATATATATATATATATATATATATATATATATATATATATATATATATATATATATATATATATATATATATATATAGTACACTAACACACTTATTGCAGGTTACTACTAGCAGTGGTCAATTTTAATAGTACATAAATGATTTCATTATGTGGTTTTAACTATCCACATGATATCTTCAAATAAGTTACATAGAAGAAATCATCTAAGTGATACAAAAAGTGATATTTTTTTATCAACATTTTTATTTTATTGATTTTAATCATCAATGTTTGCACAAGAAATGTTTTCGTGGGTTACAAATTAGTCAAAATTTGAAAAAGTGCGTAATGAGTGTGATATGCTGTGTTGTTTAACCTGTTAGTATAAAAAGAGTTATTGTGCCAAGTGTGTGAATTGTATTTAAGAAAATATATTTTTTGTATCCATGATAAATATTTTTTTATTGATTCACATATTGAATTTTCTATTACTAGCATGATGATTTTATCAGCTGAATATTGTTAATGTGTGAATTATGCATGCTTTATATTTCATTGTACAGTATTTCTCGAGCTATTTAAACTGTAATGTTTTATACTCTTCTAAGCACTTCTAAACATTTGTGCAAAAAATACTATAATAATGAAGGGTGCGAAAAACAGGCCTTTATTAATTAGCAGTTATACTTAGTTATTAGTAGATAAATATATTTTTAATATTATATTATGTGCAAATATTTGCTATATTGCGTTAGCACTAACATGTTTAGTGTTTGATTTTATGACGAACAAAACACATGGCATTGTAGTTGCCATTATTCTAACAGGAGTATAGAAATTAATAAAATATTTATATTATCAGTTCTTGTTTAAATATAGCCTATTATAGTTTATACAAATCTCAAATCTTCGAACTGAATTTATGTTTTTCTGCACAATTATAAAAAAATGCATTATAATTTAATCAAGTAAGTTGGTTTATCTTTTATTTTTTACAATAATGTTTCAAATATTCAGTTCGAGTAGTTATTTAGATTAGAAATAATTTTCTCGATTAGAAATGTACGATCACACAATTCACTGTGAAAACTACTCGAACTGGATATTTTAGATAGTATATCCAATAAAAGATAAATGAACTTTGATATTAATATTATTATTAAAATTTATAATATTGTAATATTAATTTGATATTAATATTATAATTATAATATTAATATTAGAGTTAATACTATACAAACAATTTTACAATCATTTAACGCCTCATATGCAACACTTTCAAAAAAAAGTGCAACATTATTATTAGAATCAACGACTTTTTTATGGCTTTTAACCAAGTGTAGATTTCTTTAGATACATTGTTTTAAAACTTTTTTAAAGTTTGTCTGTTCTACAGTAATTTAGAACGCAGAAAAAATAATTAATGCATTTCAACATTTTTAAAAATAAGAAATGTTAAAAATCTAAAAACGATTAACATTTTTTGCATATAGCATTCCAATAACATAAATTCGTAATATGTTTAACTATTCAATAACTTCCCGTGGGGTAAGTTCCAATAATCATCCAACAATCGAAAGAAAATATTTTCATATCTTTACATTTGTAGTCCTTCTGAACATTTTGGAACACCTTACAATTAGAAAAAATGTATGAACTTATGTATGTGTGCGCGCGTGTATGTATGGATACAATTTTTCGTTCGCGTTTTCGTGAGCCAGGTATCAACCGATTTGAATTATTCGAAAAACAGTTGATTCTATTGATAAGGAGATGTGCTGATTAGTTTTTGGCAAAAATAGGCCTAGCCGTTTTAGAGGTACGAATGACTCAAAAAACATTAATGTAATGAAATTTCATTTGAAGAATTGTTTAAATTTATGCGAAGGCTGGTCCAGTAGTTTTGGAGATTCAGAAAAATTTTCAAGTTTTCATAAAATTTCTAAGTTTTCAAAAAATACCAGTATTTTCAAAAAATTTCAAAATAAAAAAATCATGATTTGCGCACATTAACGAAATTCTTGAAAATGTTAAAAAGATTCAAAGTTCTTAAAAATAATCTAATTTTTCTTTTCTGATATTTTTAAAATGTTGAATTGCGGTACGGGAAGTTCCAGCAATTTGCCTTATGGCACGATGCCATGAACCACTAGTTATTTTTTGTATTGGGTACATACTTAATTTTACTCCTTATTCAATTGTACTTTTTATATAAAGTACAAGATGAAGAAACACTGATAACTTCTACTCATTGTTAATTATATATTATATGCTAGATGGCACTATAAACAGTTGTAAATTTTAATATAATAACAAAAAATTTCGGACCCAACAGTAGTGTCCCTCGAGCTGTCAGTCGGGTTGCACGTGCGTATAGTTAGGTCGCAATTTCGTGTTAAATTGTCTCTTACGTGTGCGCGTGGTAAATAAAACGAAGTTAAAAAAAAAAACTGTATAATATTACGTGTTAGGTAAAGTACCTAAAAGTGAGTGTGATACAAGTATATTTATAAAGCTGCCAATAAAGACTACTTTGCTTTACAAATGTGGTTTGCTGAACAAATATGGTTTTAGTCAATGCAGACTACTCGGTAAGTGTTATATTTATTTATATCTGAACGCTAATTACGTTAAGTAATTAATTATATATAAGTATATATAGAAGTCCGGCGAAAATAATGGATGGATTTACTAAAATTTTTGTGCATTGTTCAATGCTCACAGTCACAACATCATATAGTTTAGTTCTGAAAGGTAACGTTTCGCAAATGGCGTCCCTCGTTTGCGGTTTTTGTAGTTATTCATAACACGTGTTGTGCTGATAGCTTCTTTTAAGACATTGGTGGTTTGAGGACAGTTAATGTACACACTTTTCGCATATAGAAAAAACCCTATAGAAAACACTCATTTGGCGCTAGATTGGGCAAGAGCGCTGGTCATTGTTGTGCCGTCAGCGTGATAACTCGTAATTTGCTATATTTATATAAAGTAATGAATAATATACAAAGCAAGTAAATTAAAATTCAATAACTGTATAACAAGTCACTTGGAATTTATTTAATAAAATATCAAATATAATATTGATTTACTATCAAATCATAGTTAACGAAGATTATGTATTTCTGTATGATGTTATGTCGAGAGCGTCCCGTGGTAGACGGAGGGCCATTTATATCGCCTTCGATAGGATTTCGCATGGCTTCGGGAGTCCTCGGAAGGCTTCAACTTTCTTGTGCATGGTTTCGGAATTCTTCGGAAGGCTTCAGCTTTCTTACGTGTTGCTTGTGCCCTATGGTTATAAATACAGTCATTTCTATCGTCTCCGATAGGATTTCGCATGGCTTTGAAAATCTTCGGAAGGCTTCAGCTTTCATGTGTGTTGCCTGTGCCCTGTGGTTATAAATACAGTATTTACATCGTCTCCGATAGGATTTCGCATAGCTTCGGAAGTCTACAGAAGGCTTCAGCCTTCATGTGCGTTGCCTGTGCCCTATGGTTGTAAATACAGTTTGTCTGATTTTGATATAAATTGCGTATACATTTGCGAAAATTGGCGCAATACCATGTTATGTCACTGTGTTATGCAACGGAGACTTGATGTGCGCAATGTGGGAATGTGGCCCTATATTGTAGATGGTGTCTACATCTCACCATTGAGGTGCTCCAATTTGGGTTGCCTTAAGGTCTGTAACATATAAACATAACGAGCTGCAATAGCCGTATCATTCTCTTTATAAAGGTATGGTTTCCATACTGCAAGTGCACATACCATCAGGACCGTATTTAGAAATTTGGCGCCCTGGGACACTGACAAAAATGCCGCCCCATTTTTTATTTCTCATTTTTCTAAAATTGAATTAACTATTTTCTTGCAGAAAATTTATTACGCATTAGATACTTGTTCTATGTATAGATATAATTTTTTTCTTAATTTTTCAATTTTTGCCGCTCCAGAAAATTTGCCACCCTGGGCACTAGCCCCTGCTGTAAATCCAGCACTGCATACTATCGAAGGTTATCTGGCACTCATTCACACGTCTTTGTAGAAAATTAATACTGAAACTCTTCAGGCTATTGTCGCATCTGTTATTTTTTTGTCTTAACTAAAACTGAAGTAAAATGAAATAAACTAATATTTCAACAATTGTTGAAATATTAGTTTATTCCTAGAAATTTTAATAATATTAATAGTATTTGGTAGACCATTTGGTAGAATCTTTCTCATGTTTGACTATCTTGTGCAATAAAATAATTTGATCATCAAGAATTGAATATTATTTAATTCGTTTTTTAAAGATTCCTAAAAATAGATATTTATTAAAATATGGTCGTTTGATTGGTTTTTTATCATGTTTGTTCACATTGTGCTATAAAATCATTATCACTATATTCTTTTTAAAAGTTTCTTTTGAATATTATCTTTTTAAAAAACTAATAAGATTCATTGCGTTATGCGGCTTCAAACCAAGTTTGACAAATCAAATACAATAAATTGTTATAATGAATACATATATTTACTGGTCTTATTCATAGATATACAAGTATGATTATGGTCTTAATTAGTAATAAACTCCAATTAAGGAAAAATAAAAATGGAATCCACGTGAAGAGACGCATGAGCCAATTTTCTATTAAATGAGTTGACGCCGGTTATGTAACACAACTTGCAATTTCTGCATGAGTTGTTAAACGTGTTACAATAACAAATAATAAAACATTTTAAGATTTTTTATTATATATATATTATTTTATTATATATATATATATATATATATATATTAAATTTTTTATTAGTTTGATCATCTGTCTGCATTAAACAGTAAAAAATAACTTATGAAGTATCGACCAAAAATAAAACTGAAAACTACGTTGAATGATGAATTCATTCATCATAATGAGAACAATAATATAAAATTAATGATATATAAAAAGGGAAATGAAGACGAATACTTATTAGCATACTCAATATATATTTATAATTTTTTTTGTTATGAATTTGATTTCACAACTTTCTAGCTTGGCACTTATACTTCTGGCTGTGCCTTAATGCATCTTTGAGGATTAAACATTATTTTTGATGATATTATAGAACCAGTGGTGTATGGCATCGCCTCTCAATTGCTCAAACTTTCCGTACCATAATGAAATATTGAAGGACTTCTAAATATTCTCAAACAAATTATTATAAATACTGTACAAATCGTATTTTATAGACAACATATAAGATACAACATTATATCAAATTTTAAGAATTATATAAACTGAATTCCAAACTTAAAATTATCTATTTCAAGTATATAAGTTTTTTATATAACTTTAGCTAGAATTAATATAGCTATCTTAGAACCTTAGCTAGAATTAAAATCAAAATGCTTATTATTTTAGATATTCTAAAAAAATATTAAAAATGAAAGAAAAAAGAAAAACAATAGTTTTGTTAACACGAGCAGAAAGTTTTTTTAAATCATTCAAATCGGATGCTTAGTTTTCTAAAAAAATGTCATTATTTGCACATTTAGTTCTGTATCTTCAAAATGGCTGGACCTGCCGTTGCCAAAATCTAATAACCACTTCTACCAATCACTACAAATTGAATCATTCATTCATTGGATCATTCAAATCGGATACTCCGTTCTCTCAAAACCTCGATTTCAATTTTTTGCACTCTTTGCTCCGTATCTCCGAAACGGCTGGATCTGTCTTTGTTTAAAATTAATCTGTACATCTCCTGTCAATAAAAATCGAATGTTTTTTGAAACATTCAAATCGGTTAATCTGTGCGCCCAAAAACGTGGACAAAAATTGTATCAATACACACACATACATTTTTTCTAAAGCATGCCAAAAACCTTCAACACGTGAAGATATGCAAAAATTTTCAATTTTGATTTTTCGACGATTACTATGACGTGAAGATAATATTTATGCGTCATCTCACGAACAAAGTCAAAATTATTTGGTGAAATATCGAAAAATTTGCAATGTGCCTATAGAAAAGTTCAATTTATTAATTGTTATAATAGATGCAATGTTTTGAAAAACATATGAACTTCGTATATTATGTTTCAATTCCAACATAACACCATCTGTTTCTGTTTTCGCATTTTACTGGATGGAACATTAAAATTAAATTGTTATGCGTTTTTTTGTGTGCGCATATAACATAAATTCTTTATGTGAGAAATATTTCTATTTGCACAACGATTGCATCGGCAAGATGCAAGATGTACATTTATTACAGTTTGGTTTTGATCAAGAAAGACTGTCAAGCTAACTGGGGCATTGTATGTTCTCGATGTTAAACAGTATCCATTTCGATTTTTGTTTTATTTTTGCAAACCATCCCATTTTGAATTTAAACGGGTGCATTCTTATGTTGCGGTTCCTTGCGATTGTCGAGCGAAGCCCGTGACAGGTATTAGACAGCTACTTCGGGTTATATTGTATTATATAGTGATATTCAAAATTCAAACCACATTTGAATATATAGTAATTGTGCCAACATTTATTCAAAACGCCACATCAGATCTATTAAACCTCACATTTAAACCAATGCTAATTACCCGTAAGTAAAAGACAATTAAAATAATTGTAGAATAAAATCAATTACAAATTCACTAAGAAATGTTTTTTTTGAAAAAATTCCAATTTGCTAATTTTGTTATCTCGACGTTTCTAGTTATTGTGAATCCAATAAGATCCAATTTAGAAAAATTATGTTTGTGTAAATGTATGTGAGCCGATTTTTGACCTATCGTTGTTTTCTCATAAGTTTGAACCGATTTCAAATATTTAAGTCATTCCATGTATCTCGATAAAGACTATAATTGGTCAGTTTTGCGCGACGATCGGCCAAGCCTTTTTTTTGTAATTGAGAGAAAAATGTGAAATTCTTTGTCCATGTTTTAGTCCTTTATCTTGAATCGATTTTAAAAATTCAAATACTGTTCTAAAGGAATTGGTTGAGAATCCTGTAAATTAGTGTTTGCTAAAGAACGGCCGGGCCGTTTTTTTGTAGTTTTTTTTTGAAAAAAAAAACTTTATTCACGATTTTGATCAAACTTTATATTACGATAGATTTCGTAGTCCAAAATATAACATACCAAAATATTATAGGTCTAAGATAAGCCGATGAATTACAAAAATTCAACGAAGTTTTTAGAATGTCGCCGCGTGTTTGTACGATTCTAAGCAGAATCTATGCCGAAGTATATGTTTGTTCTGTGGTGTTTTGTAGATGGCTACTGATTACAGTTTATGTCCACAATTAAATAATAAAACATCTCTAAAATACGAAATAGATGAAATTAAATTTGTTGAATAAATTAATGTAATTCATACAATTACAGATAATATGGGTATGTTTCAAGTTATCAATTGAAAATCGTTTTTAATGAAAACGAAATGTTTATTTTCAAAATAAAGTTTTTCAAAAGAAGGAATTCCAATTCTTATTTAGTTGGTTATGTATACGTATCGAGAAGTTTTTGCAACTTGCCTTAAGGCAAAATGCTACTTTACAAATAGTTCAAAAATTTATTTGCTTGTAAAGATAAAAACTATGACTAAATAAATGAAACAAAATATATATTACATTCATACTAATATTTATATTGTATTTGTGAGCAAAAATGCATAAAGTAAATACTCATTACATAACGGAGTGTTCTTGTAGACATTCATATCAGAAGTAGTGTAGTTTTAAAATAACTTGTAACGGCATAAATTTAATTGTAATATCAATTTGTTTGTAATATATAAATTTTGAAATATTTTGTTTTTAAAAGCATAAAATTACTAATGAATTATAAAATGTTTAATTAAGCATTTGAAACACTTTGGATTCAATAAACAATTATCTAAATTAACAAACACATTGAACAATAATTGTATAAATCGTTGTACAAAATGATGATCATTAGACATAAGCACTGAATTATAAGATCTTTTATAAAGATTTTAATAGGTAGACATTTTGTTTTCATTTCTATGGATTCCGTACCAAAATTTGTAATGTTTTAAGTTCACCTATAGTTACAATAACTAATGTTGTTCACATTTTTGACACAATGAATCTACGTTTAATGAATGTTCTTAAACGTTTTGCTAGTAGTCTATTGTTGCAATTTCTAGTTTATTAGAAACGTAGTTGTTGATTTTTCGATACATTTTTAGTGGTAATGATAGAAATATTTCAAAATATATCATTGAGTCTGGTCAGTCCAATGACCCTACTAATGGGTACGCTGTTCTGTATAGCAGCGACATTCCTGCGGAAAACACTCTTGTAGCGAAAGGGTTAATATTGTTGAAGGCAACTCAACTGTTATCTTTATTTAATATTTTTTGATATTAATTTTTCAATATCGATGATTTTAATTTGATGCGGGTTAAGAATAATATTTAGGAAACATCATCTATATTTCCAAGCCAATATCGATATCATGCTGCTCGACATCAGGTAGTCCGAGGATATTGAACCTCTTGTTTGCCTGGTGGTGGCCAAAACTCTTAAGTGACTTGCTACAACAATAAGCCCATTTTATCAAAATGATGTATATCAATAGGCGTATTTATGAGTTTCTAAACCATAAAGATTATAGTGCATTAGTATAACAAACTTTTTGAACAAACTAATTATAGTGAAGAGCAAGCTCATTGTAAGACTGAAGACTGCAAGTAAAATTATATCTATTCAAACTATGTTTATTATGCTTCTGTGTTCTGTCTCCTTAAATTGAATTCAATATTCGCTAGAATAACTTTTCTAAATCACTTATTCTAGCATTCTTGTGGCGGCAGGGTTTTCCCGGCGGCTTTTTAACATTTCCTACGTCTCAGGGTGTGCCTTTAATAGCACATAATTCCGAATGCAGTGTAACTTTAAAGCTAAACAATTCCTAGTAATTCCCCAACACAAACGTTTTGCCCGTCTTACTCATTTATGCACATGGGTGCATGTGTGTATATACGTGTCTATGTCCACGGGGGTAAATAGAGGGCTGGGGGTACTAAAATACATTTTACTACGGTGAAATAAAATATATTTATTAAGAAAAATATCTGTTCAGGAAATGATTTTTTTAAATTGTAACCGAAGATTTGTTTATAACTTCTCGTAGGGTAATTTATAGTAATCGCAAAAAAATCAAAATTGGAAATGTTCGCATACCTTTACGTTTCAAGGGTTTCTGAACACTTTGGCATACTTATTTTTTTTTTTTTTTTAATTTAAATATTTATTACAACTGTTAAATAATTAACATCTAGCAATATTGACAAATGATAACATAAATTTAAATAAATAAGAGTGCAAAGGATAGAATTTACATGAAAATAATATCCATAATATGATGATTTAATATAAAATAGAAGCAAATAATAATAAAAATAAAATTAATAAATATAAATAAAATTTCTGAATGATAAAATAATACTACATAGAAAAACAATAAAATATAACAAAATAACAATATTAGAAATAAAATAATAATAATTATTAATGTAGCGTTTACAAATGTATGTTTGTGTGCGATTTTGGACGCACGGATAAACCGATTTGAATGATTAAAAAAACGTTCGATTTCTATTGATGGAAAGATGTGCTGATAACTTCATGGTGAAGACAAGTCTAAAAAGAGTCAAAAATGGTAATTCAGTTTTTGAGAGAGGAGCAACCGATTTGAATGATTCAACATTTTACTTGTATTGACAAAATAAAGAATTTATTAAATTTTTTGGAAGGCAGGTCCAGCGATTTCGGAGATACAGAGAAAAAAGTAAAAACAAGTATTATTTGGCGGTCAAAAATGATAATTGGACATATGCACATCAAATTATTAGGTAATTTAAGAAGATTATAATAATAAGTACAAATTCTTCTACAATTTTTTGGGGTTCTGTACGAAAATTTTTAACTTTCCGTAGGGTAAGTTATAGTAATCGCAATATTTTTTTTTTCATATCTTCACGTTTTGAAGGTTTCTGATCATTTTGGCATACCCTTAGAAAAAATGGATGTATGTATGTGTGTCCACGATTTCGGGGGCACGAATCAACCGATTTGAATGATTCAAAAAATATTCGATTCGTTTTGTTGAGAAAACTTGCTGATTATAATAAGCAACTATAGTCTTTGGTGCAGCCGTTTCGAAGGTAATTCAATTTTTGAGAAAACTTAGTATCCGATTTGAATGATTCAAAAAGCATTTTACTTGTATTGACGAAATGAAGAATTTATAAAATTTTTGGTAAGGCAGGTCTAATGGTTTCGAAGATACAAAGGAAAAAGTAAAAAAAAATGTTATTTGGCTGTCAAAAATGATCATTAGACATATGCACATCAAATTATCAGATATTTGATAATTTTTTTTAAAAATGAGTACTAATTTTGTTACAATTTTGTTGGGTTCTGTACCAAGATTGTTAATTTTTAAAGTTTAAATTTAAATATTGATAGGGTTCAAACAAATTGCAAAATTTTCATTTTTTTTTTCAAAAATGTACAAAGTTTCATACTTCAAATATGAATCTTAAATTTGCAATTCAGTTTGAAAATGTATATACATATTTCAAATGCGTTATTCTAATCGTAAGAAATATATCCTCAGATGGATTTATTTAGCACCTCTTGCTAATGTAAACTTTCTCAAGTTTGTTTTGTTTGAAAAGGTTTATTTGTTCCATATTATATTACATAAAAGAAAAGTGAGTATATAAGATATTGTATACCTATCATATGATACTAATACAATTCATTGATAAATAACATTTGAAACATTATTGATTGTATAAATTGAGTAAATTATATAGATGATGGAAAAAATCACAAACCATCTTACACTATTGATTCTGGGAGGTGGCTTATAGTGTTAATTTTTAAGTATGATTGTCGGTAGGTTGTAATTGTTATACCAAAACATATCTTGAGGTATAGATCCAATATCCGTAATAGTTGGGTTATTACTATGTTTGCATTTTTCAAAAAAAATCCTTACTTGCTTTTTTATAACTTCATATATAAATGGTATATTCAGTCGGTTGTGCAGATAATGATTGGATACCTAATGATAAGTGATAGGATTTCTCTTTATTCCGACTTTCTCAAGTATTTTGAGCGATAAGATCGTCACTGTATATTTCATAACGACAAAATATATAGTAATTATCTATTTGCAAATGTTTAAAACAATTGTTATTAATCATTGATCAATATTTATTGATTACTGATTTTATTTCCTCAAATATTCAATTCTGGTACGCAAAGATTCAGCAATTTGCCTTAAGGCACGATGCTATGACCAAGAAATTTAAGTCTATTTTCTATTCGTAAGTTATTTTCAGCCCTCGTATTATTTCAAGTGTGTGTGTATGTGCACGTGACATACATATGGATGTACGTACATTCCAAGTGTTTCACATCGGACAGAATGTCTTCCGTTCCATTTAATTTTATTAACTTTGGATTTTCTTCTATGGACGTATGCACACTTCGACTGTCATTGCTTCCCTTATATACGTACAAATTTTTGCATAATGTTTCAATCTTGATCTTTTTCAACCCATTTGCAATATATGAAAATAATGAAAATTTTCATTTGATATGATCCTCAGGTGAAATATTCTACAAAAACTGGATTTTTCTTAGACTTATTTGAACAGCGATCACAACATAAGAGTCCTATGACAGTAGTGATCAATTTATTCTTGCAAACTTCGTTTGTTTTCAATAAATAGCAACCCTAACAATTGTCCCACCTCTGTGTTGATTTTTATTATCACAATTTCTTTAATTGGGCGAATATATTATTATTGATGCAGCAATTCCAGATGAAGGCTATTTTTATTTGGAAACATAAATGCTATCTATTTTTCCAAGTGAAAACCGTTATCACTGCTGCTTGATAACAGGCTGCTCGAAGCGGGATAGTTCTAGCCAAAAGTAAAATAAAAAAAATGAAATAATTCTTGAGCATTAATTTTTAAAAAATTTGTTCAGTGTGAATTACGTTTTAAGATGGATGTTTTTATTTTCTTTTTTGTTGCCAAAAAACACAATGCTTAAAAAAAAAATCAAGAATGTTGAAATGAAAATTGGAAAATGTATCCAAGAAAATCTTCATGGCAATAATTTGGATGCTGTAATCGTTTGTGTTTTCGTTCTCCTTATTGTTTAAAATCCGGAGCGAAAAGTTTCTTTTTGCCCGAAAATCTGTTTCACTAATTTCGTGACGTTCATGACGTTTCAAGTTACTGTATCTTTTGACTCGAAATTTGGAAGAAGTATGTGTATGTAAGTAATCAGATTTTTTGTTTTCTCAAATATAGCAAAATTGACTTAAAAAAAGAGTGTGTGTAAGGTTCATACGCGATTGAAGTAAAACTTATTTGCTACTGTACAAGATGACATTTAAGTAAAAATAAAAACATCATATAACAATTTTGAATAATGTCAACCATTATACACATTTCTATAATGATAAATTATAAATTATATATTTATAATAGCATTAAAAATATGTATAATATTTAAAATTATATTTAAAAACAATAATGTCATACTTTAAATATGACATGATCGGTTTGTCATTGTAAGTAGCATTTAGAAATGAACCTTCATTAGAGAAATGAAGTAATTGCAATTGTGTTTGAAGAATTTCATGTAATTAAAATTAACATACATTCATAGACTTCTTGAATTTTTTTTTTTACTTTTTCGCTGGCAGTATAATATCATTCTATGAACAGCTGTAATATGTCTTGCCTAAAAATATTTTCCATTTTAATAACTTTAAAGATTTATAGAAGCTAAGAATAATATAGATATAATTTATATTCAATAAACTTACTAATCAATAATCTTATTAGGGTAAAATACTCTTCTAATTCAAGCATTTTTCATTGAATCAAGATTTGTACTACGATGCTTTAAAACTTTAAAATGGTTATTTGTCTTTGTCAATTTACAAGTTGATATCGGTACGTATACAACGTTGAAACCGGTACGCATACGACAGATCTCTATTCACATACACGACGGGTAATCACAATCGACCCGTATAGAAATGATTTCATCGAAAACGAATGACGCACAATGCCGTAACGCATTTCCGTTGCATTCGTACGCCTTAGTCGCGTCTAAAGAAGTTTTACTTCAAAAATGAAAGCATGATGAATGTTTGTTGAAATAACCGGCTAAGCCATATCTTTAGAATTATCAGGAGAGTGCATCGTTTTTATCCACGTTATCGCCAACAGTCTTCAACCAATTATGAAAATTGAAAGATATCATTTGAGGAAAGTACTGACTAGTTTTTGCAAAGGGAGGTGGTCAAGTAGTTTCTTCGTAATCAATTGTAATTTTTTTGACAAAATTTAATGGTCTTAACAAACATAACATACTATAACATTAGAAATTAAACAACAAAAATGTTTAAAATTTACACAAACTTAAATAATTCGTAATGGTTTGTCGCACTATGATTCCATAAGAAAAAGGTATACTATTACAAAAAATTACAATTTTATAAACTCATAAATTGATGTATTGTTTTTTATTCATTAAGTTCACGCAGGAGGGGCAGTTTCTGCAACATGCTTTGTGGCAAAATTTCACTTACACCTAATCTATATCGTTTTCAATAATATTTTTAACATTTTTTTTCTGCAACATGATCTACCCTTATGTGAAAGTTATTGAAAAGATAGATACTATTCTAGTTATGGTACATGTCGAGATAATTAAGAAAAATTAAGCTTCAGCATTAGTCACTGATACATAGTGGGTTAAATGTATATTGTCATGTCGATAAATAATTGTGTTCATACTATTTATCTATATGACAAATATATATTACATATTAAAAGTTACATGTAAATTACATTTACATATGTAAATAATTTGTGTATCTGATTTTATTATAAGAGAACATCATTCATAAGTTTACATAAGCTTTTTGTCATTTTCAAGCTCTCCTCGATTTTTGAAATTGTTCGCATTCGTGTTTTAATGAGAAATTTATTAAAAAATCTTGCTTGTGTAGTACATGAAAAATCTATTTTCATACAGTTGAAAAAATGAGTATGCGCCGCCGAGTAATAAACATCAAAAGCGAACGGAGCGGGCACGTTTGAATAATTACTGTTTCATTAATCGCTTGTAAAAATTGGCGAAATAATTAATTTTACATATGAATATTTAATCATTAAGTTTCATTTTTTTATTTATCAATGAGGTCTTTAGTAAATGGTTTTATAAATTTTACTTTGGTTTAAAACAACCGCCAGAAATAATTTAATATTTTCTTTAACATACCGAAGTAGAAGTTTGTTTTTACCAGAAAATCCGACTTGCTAATTTTATTTTTTTAGACGTTTTAAGTAATTTGTTTCAGATCAAAATTGCATAAAGAATGTTTTTAGTTTTCTTGTAATAAAGCGTTAAAAAAACATTTCGACGATTTTTATGTCTTTGATGAGGTAGATACCATAGTCTTATAGATCATACTAAAATATTTTGGCCTTGCGACAAGTCGTTTGATTTTGAAAATTCGTCAAAGTTTGCAAAAATTAGTCTCGTTTTTTGGCATTTGTCAAAATTAGAACATTCATCGACGATTGCTCAGAAACGACTGAACCGATTACAGAAATTTAAAAGCCATATGATGTATCTCGATGAGGGTAATTATTCGTCAGTTTTGTGCAATGATGTGCCGGTTCTTTGTAGATTGGAAAAAAATGTTAACTTTTTCCTCCACATTTAAGCTCATACTACCGAAACGATTTAAATAAATCAAAAACTGTTCAAAAGGTATTAGTTGGGAATTATACTCATTAGTTTTAGATGAAAAACTACCGAGCCGTTTTTTTTAATTAACTTATTAAAAAAAAAATTTAATCGTTGTCTTATAGAACTTACTGAAATATTACGGCCTTACGACAAGTAGTTTAATATTAAAAATTTATCAGAGTTTGAGAAAATGAGTAGTTTTTTTGACGTTTGTTAAAATTAAAATTAGACGATTTACTTGGTATAACAATAGAGTACTCGGTCTTAATAAACATACTAAACCATTGAAGTCCTACGGAAACTAGTTCAATTATAAAAATTGTTGATTTTTGAAAATGTTCTTTTAGAAAATACTTCGAATTATCGTGTTCATTTGTTTTCAATTATGTGTAATAAATTCATTTCGAATACTTTTAATCACTCACAAATTAATTTATATTTTATTGATTAAATCGATTATTTACACATATCGGGAAGTTCATGTAACTTGCTTCAAGGCTAAATACCAATACCAACTAGTTTTGATACATCTCATGTTAAAAAAGTATTTTCTTACTGAAAAGTAGAAAAATTTTGATGAAAAATTCAGAATTTACCTATTAAGTTTTTTAGATAATGCAAAAATCTTCTAGATTTTGCGGAATGTCCCAATTATTCAAGTTTCACAATTTTCCTCAAATTTCCTTAAATTTATAAAGTGTTTCTTTAATATAAAAATAATCATCCTTTTACTCAATTAAGTTTCTAGTTTATTTATTGCAAAACAAACTTAGGAATTCATAAATATTTTTTGTATTTGATACAAACAAATACTGCTATTTGCTGGCTATTCGAAATATTTTGCACTAACCTCCTCCCTGTGTGCAAAATAGTACAAAAAGTATTTATTAAAAATGTTGATAACGTCATATGAAGCAAGTGTGATTTGTATAAATCGCTTTTGCATGAGAAGATACATTATCATAAAAATTGTAGTAAGGTTCTTATACACGCTTCAACTAATTTACATTTCTAAGATATGAAACTCGATAATAAACTAAAAATTGAATATAATTTCTTTCCGTATATTTATATAAACATCTTATATTTATATCCAAAAGTACGAATATATTTTTTTTTTTTTTTTTATTCATTTATTATTTTACAGCAATCAGAACAGTACTTATATTCTATGAGCTGCATTGCTTATATATATATATATATAAACTAAAAAGAATAAACTAAATAAGAATAAATAAAAATAATAACATAAAAATAGTAACTAATAATAATAGTAATATATAATAATAGTAAATAATAAAATAATATAATAATACTACAAAAAAAAAATTAAATTAACTTAACTAACATATTTTGATGATTACTCTAAAAAATATAGAAATTGTTCCATTAAACAATTTGCTAGATTAGGATATTATCCATTGGTGATTTACGCTTGAGCCTCCTGGAATGTGGCATCTCAAGCAGTTGTGCAACTATTTTATTTGGGTGGGCTTCTAGTTTTTGAAAGTGGTGGACACTGAAGTTTCTTATTACTTCCTCGATATATAAAATATTCAGATCGTCATGTATGGTCTTGTTACTGACGAACCACGGGGCATCAACTATCTGTCTGAGTATTTTTGATTGGGCACGCTGCATTAATGCTATATGAGACTTGCTGGCACATCCCCATAATTCAATACCGTAAGTCCATATAGGTTTTATCACTGTTTTATAAATTAATAATTTATTTTCAAGGGATAATTTTGACTTGCGTCCTAATAGCCAATATATTTCTGCAGTTCTAATTTTTATCGCTTTTACTTTTGAGCAAATGTGATCTCTCCAGGTCAGTCTACGATCAAGATGCATACCCAAGTATTTGACACAATTATTACTTGGTATTTTTCGTCCATAAAAGTAAACACTTGGGCATGTTGACTTGTTGAGAGTAAACGAAATATGACTCGATTTACTTTCGTTAATTTTTATTCGCCATTTCCTTGTCCATTCCTCAATAATATTAAGATGGCTTTGCAGATTGCTTGATGCAACAGATGCATCGATGTGTGTTGAAAGTACTGCAATATCATCAGCGAAAGTTGCTGTTATGGTCGATTGTAATGTTGGAAAGTCACTTGTAAATAGAATATACAGTAAAGGGCCCAAAACACTTCCCTGTGGAACACCTGCTTCGATTTGATGAGATGCTGAAGTATTTGAGTTAACGCGGACTCTAAATTTCCTACCATCAAGGTAGGATTCTAGAATATTGTAATACCTACTTGGAAGTAGAGAGCCAATCTTGAATAAAAGGCCTTTATGCCACACCTTGTCGAAAGCTTGGCTCACATCTAGAAAAATCGCGGAGCAGAATTTCTTAGCCTCAAAGGTATTATTGATAACGCTTACAATTCTATGGCACTGTTGAACTGTAGAATGTTGGTTCCGAAAGCCGAATTGATGGTCTGGAAAAATATTTGTATTAGCTAAGATGTTTTGGAGTAGCAGTTTTTCAAGCACTTTCGAGACGATAGGCAAAAGGCTGATCGGTCTATATGAAGAAACCATGTTTGGATCTTTCCCACTTTTATGTATCATTTTTACTATGGATGTTTTATAGAAGGTTGGCCAGTAGTTTAATCTTATTATCGAATTGTATATATAAGTTAATAGGATAAATCCCTTCTTTGGCATTTCTTTAAGCATTCTTGAAGTCACCAAGTCAAATCCAGGAGATTTCCTATTCTTCAGTTTAGCAATTTCTTTAACTATCATTTTTAAAGAGAAGAAGTTTATACTGTTTTCAGAGTTCACTAAGGTAAATGAAGTCAAACTGGTGTCCGCTGTATTTGAGAGATCTGGATTAGGTTGAAAAACTGAACTCAGATATTCAGCAAATAGATCAGCTTTTTCTGCGTCACTTCTTGCCCAGTGTAGGTGATTGCGCTCATCCCATCGAATAGGTGGATTTCTAATTTGAGGTTTTTGTTTGTGTTTAATAGGATTCCAGATTGAATTATCAAATCTATTAAGATTTGATACATACTTGTTAAAGTTCTGGTTGGAAATCTCTCTGAGCCTCAATTTAAGCCTGTTGCTTAAATTATTAAAAATATTTCTATCCGAAGGTAAATGACTTGATTGCCATTTGCGTCTTGCTCTCCTTTTATCTGCTAATAAATTTTTAATTTCCAAGGACAGCGATTGCTCCTGCTTGACGGTTGTTTTTGGAGTAGCTATTACAGCTGCTGCATGAAGAATTTCGTTAAACTTGTCAACAGCGTGGTCAATCTCTGCTGGATTTTTTAGACTAATTTTGAGATTTATCTTCTCTTCTATTTTACAACGGTATAGCTCCCAGTTAGTTTTTGTTGAATGAAGTCTAACAGGATTACAGACGTTCATAATAGAAGAAGAAATAGTGGCAATAATCGGGGAGTGATCTGATGAAAGATCATAGCTTGGATTAACATCAGTATACTTGGAATTTAAACCTTTTATTATAAAAAAATCCAGTAAATCCGGCTTCTTTCTTATGTCAGTAGGCCAGTAGGTTGGAGTTCCTGTGGAAAGAGTAGAATAGCATTGTTGATCAAGAACTTCATAAAGTGTTCTTCCCTTTGGATTGATCAGTCTTGATCCCCAAAACGTGTGCTTGCTATTAAAGTCTCCGCCGACAATAAATTTACTTCCAAGCGACCCAAAAAAATCAGAGAATTGTGAAGCGCTAATCTTATGCCGGGGAGGACAATATACTGCAGAAATAGTTAATGGAAAAGAAGAAAGTTGAACTTGGATTGTTGTTGCTTGAAGGAATTCTTTGTCATACTTTTGGAGTTCATAATGAGAAATGTTGGACTTGATCAATACGGCTGAGCCACCGTGTGCTGTACCATCTGGATGACATGTATGATAAATATAGTACTGAGGAATAAATAAGTTGGAGTATTTAGTGAAGTGGGTTTCACTTACTAGTAATATATCAATTTTATTTTCATTAAGGAACACTATCAATTCATTTTTATGCTGTAAAAGCCCATTTGCATTCCATAATCCTAATCTTAGAAATTTGAACATTATTTAGGTTTATTTATAAGCGTGGATAACATGTTTATCATCATTGTGTTTTGCTGCATGAGCTGATTGAACATACTTTTGAACTCATTCAAAAATGGAAGAGACTTGAATTAATACTTTCTGAAATTTCTGATTTACTAGATTTGATTGCTTGAGCATATGACATATGTTCTGAATTAAAAAGATTTTCATTACGATGATTAAAAGTAGAATGCTTTGCATAATTTGGATGATTATTCGAATAATTTTGATTAGTCGCACTATTGCTATTGGTGTTTATTTTAGGTTTACTGTTCAAGAGGTTTTTATAAGTTAGGCAACCCCTATAATTTGCAGTATGGGACTCTTCACAATTAGTGCAAAATGCAGGTAATTCTTTTGATTTTGTACATTTTTTACTCTCATGTTGATCACCACATTTTACACACCTAAATGGCCGGTTGCAGTAAGATTTTGTATGACCATACATTTGGCATCTACTGCACTGTGCTATTTCTGATGATCTCATTGGAGGTTCAAAATGCACAATTTGATTTAGGATTTTATTTAATTTGAAGATATCGGAGTTATTGCTGCTTGGCTCTAAATCAACATAAAACATGTTGAGTGGTAATTTACTTCTAAAGTGAATAACATTTGTTATATTCCTAACTTTATGCCCAAAAGTTTCAATTGCTGTTTTTAGTTCTGTAATATCGGTTGAGTAATGCATATATTTCATGACCACTCTGTATGCTCTTTCGCTGCTAATCTGATAGGTATGAAAAACTGCTTTACGACCTCGGAGATATTTAACGAGGTTTTTATAATCATCAACAGAAGAAACAATAAATTTGATTATATCATTAGGAAATGTTTTAGTGGTAAAATTTTTGATATTTAGAATAGTTTTGATTTCATCAACCATGCCTCGGAAATCAACCACACCGTAAATAAAAACTGGTGGTGGCAATTTTTTTTTGATATTTCTGAAACAGCAATAGGCTCTTTGTTGTTAATACGTTGAATCTATTTGTTAGTTGAATTGGCTGATCTACTTGTCGGTTTGGACGTTTCTTTTAGGACTATCAACAACTTGCCAAGGAATGGAATTATAATAAGTTGAGGGCTCGTTGCAGGATTCCATTTGTTCTTCATTCATGTTGTTGTTGCGTATTGTAGGATTTACGAAATTACTTGCTGGCTGTGACTCATGTAAAAGATGTTCACTTTCGGGACTGCAGTTAAGCACTTTATCAACTTCAACTAACGGAATTGGTGGATTATATGGTTCATTTTGCATAATTATTAATTATGCCTTAATTAACAGTTTTTTAAATTTTATATTCAATGAACGAAAATAAATGTACCCTTACGGGTACATTTATTTGATTATTATATAACACTTCACTATTAAATTCAATTTATATTTCACTTTGGATGATAACAATGTTTGTTTACACTAACGTGAGGCACAGTATACCTGGCCGAAGGTTCGAAGCGAACTGAGGTCAACTGATAAGAAATAAATATTGAATATTTATTGATCCGATGCTACCTGTACGGCAGTTGGTTTCGAACTGACGAATATATGAAAGATAGATTTTGAAACCATTTTTTTATTAACTAATCAAAAATACAATTATTTGAATCAATTATAACCTTTTAAACTAATGTTTTACAATCTAGATTGCTTAAAGTAAAATTTTAATTTATTTAAAAACAAAATACATTCAAACTCCTTTCTCACCGTTCTTTTTCTTCTAATTTCGTTCAGATGATTGTATAAGAATTTATTTTTTTTCAAATTATAGCATACTGTTTTACTATTTCTTATTTTGATATCAAAAATAGTTTTGATATACATTTATTTAGTTTAGATTTTTGCCATGGTCCATTTCCACATTCTTGTATTTTATGTTGAATCTTTGACAAAAATGACTTTTTCAATTAGAAATTACATAAAATATATCAATCGCATTTTTATTTATAACAAATTAAAATTTTAATGTGTTGATATATAAAATTCCGATCAAACACAGTTAAAAAGTATTTTCTATTCGCGTTTGTTTTTATCATAAAAGTAAAATATTGCTTTATAAAATTATTGCTTTATTTAGTTTAAAAACAATATATTTTTTTTAATTATGTAAAACTATAATAATAAATATCTATTACATCAAAATATTAAATACCACTACTATCACTAATAAATTACACTAATATGTGGTGGTAATGTATTACCATCACAAAACCAATAAGTTGTCATCTGATAGCCATATACGAGGTCTGTTCAAAAAGTACCCGGAATTTTCGTTTTTTCAAAAAAATATTTATTTATTCGTCTACATTAATGTGGTCCCCTTCAAAGTAGTCCCCCCCAGATATAATACACTTATGCCAGCGTTTTTTCCAATTTTCGAAGCACCCTTGATATTCACTTTTTGATATGTCCTTGAGCACTCTCAGCGATTTTCTTCAATCGAGGAAAACCGCCGTCCTTTCATGGGTCTCTTCAACTTTGGGAATAGGAAAAAGTCACACGGAGCCATATCTGGTGAATTTGCGCACTTTGCAACACTTTATTTCATTTTTTACGCAAAATTTAATACAAATTCTTTGACCTTACAATTCTTCCATTGTAAAAATCGCCGAGCTCAGAAAAACACGTCGAACCTTAGCGACTACCACAGACAAAGTAAACAGTGAATATAGCTGAAAATTTCATCATACTTTAGGGGCATGTATACCAACACAATAAAAAAAAATTTTGACAATCAGACACTCCAGACCCGCGAAATTTAATTATTAGTAATTCCGGGTACTTTTTGAACACACCTCGTATGTTATAAATATTAAAACAATTACTTATTTCCTTCAAATGTAAATAGACAGTAATTTGCAACTAAATAATAACTAGTGCTGTATGGCATCGTGCCTTCAGGTAATTTGCTGGAACTTCCCGTACCGTAATTAACAATCTTGGTACGGAACCGAAAAAAAATTACACAAACTGTGTACACATTTTTAAAATTTCTATGAAATATCTGATAATTCGATGTGCATAAGTTCAATAAGCATTTTTGACCGCCATATGACATTTTTTTTAACTTATTTTTATTGAGAGTCCATAACCGCTGAATCTGCCTTTCCAAAAATTTAATAAGTTCATCTTGTCCATACAAGTAAAATGTTTTTTGAATTATTAAAATCGGACGCCCCGTTCTCTTAAAAACTGAGATACCGTTTTTGGCACTTTTGCTCCGTATTTTCGGAACGGCTAGACCTGCCTTCGCCAAAAACTAATCAGCACGTCTCTTTATCAATACGAATCGAATGTTTATTGAATTATTTAAATCGGTTAATCCGTATTATTGAAATCGTTGACGAAAATTTGTATCCACACACACACATATATACACACACATACCTCAATTTTTTCTAAGGTATGCCAAAATGTTCAGAAGGTTTTGAAACGTAAAGATATATAAAAATTTTCATTTTAGATTTTTTTGCGATTACTATAACTTACCCTATGGGAAGTTAAAAATGGTAAAAATAGGGAACTGATATAATCTAATAAATTATTGCTTTTGTATCTCTTAATATTTTTTTTATTATAAAATAAATAGGAAGAATATTAAAATTCTAATATATATTAGTTGTACAAAATATGTGATGATAGTGTTTTTGACTAAAATCAATAAAATTTTCAACAGAATTTATATCTGCACGTCTTTCTGTCACAGGTTTTATTTAGATTTTATTTTTATTTTTGTAGACGCCCCCAACAATGCTGTACCTTTCGCTGATATATATTTTTCATATTATTCATATGTGTGGGCGCTGGTACGATGTACATCATATTCTATTTAATAAATATTAAATTTTTTCACGAAAACATAACAAAGTGAAAATAAAAAACAAAATGAAGGTATATTATAATTTAGAATATATTACCTATTCATATTCATCGTATTCTCTATTAACTTTTATAGACAAGATATTTAATATTATATGCAGCTATTCTGAGATAAGTCACATAGGGTGAACATATCTTTTTTCATCGAATAAATTTATTTCGATGTTTATCAAATACCTAGTTGTTGAGAACAAACTGTTATTATATATGAAGACGCTTTATATAAGATAAAATGACGAATTTCTATATATTATAATAAATAATTAAAAATAATATATTTCTATATTATATAATACTCGCAGAAATTAAATGTAAATTCGAAAGATCAAGATGTATAGAAAATACTTAGATAAAAAACTTAATTTCGGACTTGAAAGTAATATTTTTGCTTAGTTCTTTTTGCTCTACTCAAAGCAATATAAAGTAGAAATACTATTTATATATAGAGAATCGTCAAAATCCGTTATATTGTTTTATGCATTTATTTGTCGTTTTATTTTGATATTTCTTCATTTTTTTTGTTATTTTAAACAGAACATATAAATTGCTTCATTTGAATTATATTTAGGAGAAAACTTATCAAATTATATGTAATTTAATAAAAAAAAAATTATCAAGAATTAACATATTCATACATTGTGAACAATTTGTTTATTCAAATTAATTTTTTTAACAATTTTGTTCAATCATAGTTTTGTATTGCTACTTAGATTTTAATTTAGTTTTGCGTTGAGATTGACTCCCTACTTATCAGATACTAATTTTTTTTTAAATTAAAAACCAAATACTAAGTTTGTACATTTGTCAATTAAACTTACAATAAGTAAATATATTAGACTGGAAATTTAGACTTCTTATTTTAATATGAAATTCTTATCATATTCATGATTATTATTTTCTTTTCGTAGACTTGAAATTTTTTTTTGCTTACCATCAAGTTGACTTTGGAAATCACTGCTTTAGCACGTTAATCGCCACTATAATATTTAACTAGTGGTGTATAGCATCTTGCCTCAAGGAAAATTGCTGGAATTTCCCGTACCGTAACGAAATGTTCGAGAAATATTAAATGCTTTCAAATCGATTATAATAAGTACTGTAACATTGTCTAATAATTTATAACAATTATATTAACTGAATTACAATGTTAAAATCATTTATTTAAATTATATAAGTGAGCTTTGAAACTTTAGCAATAACTAATATTAAATTTTGATTTATTTTCGATATACAAAAAAAATTTTTTTTGTACGACTGTCAACATAAGCAGAAAGTTTTTTGAATCATTCAAATCGGACGCTTAGTTCTCTCAAAAACTGACATTTTTTGTACATTTAGCTCTGTATCTTCGAAATGGCTGTCTTTGCCAAAAACTTATCACGACTTCTCCAAATCATTACAAATTGAATGTTTTTTGAATCATTCGAATCGAATACTCCGTTCTAATCAGCACATCACCCTATCAATAAGAATCGAATGTTTTTTGAACTATCCAATACTATCTGAAATGTGAAGATATGCAAAAATTTTCATTTTCGATTCGTCTCCTTACCCTGACCCTTACAGGAAGTCAAAAACTCAGGAGGACCGTGATAAGTTTATAAGAGAATTTAGTTAAAAATGTATAATGAAAACTTAATATACCTCAAAATTTTTTTTGTTACAATTCCCAATAAAACAACAATATTCTTTTATGTCAGACATATGACTGACATATTCTTAAGTTAAAACTTTTCTTTTAAATTTTTTTCTTGTCGAGACATGCCAGTCATGTCTAAGTGTGGGCCAAAAATTTTTAAGTTTGGCTCCTAATAATTATAGCTTGCGTCGAACATCTGTGATTGACATGGACTTCTACCAAATCGCGTATGCCAGACATGGCTCATGTAAAACTTTTCTTATTAACATCACCTAAGATTATATGCATAGTTTATTAATTTTAATTTCTTCTAATAATTTTTTTTTTGGAAAACTAGATTTAAATTTTTCTATTTCGTCTCCTCAAACTCTTTGGTTATGGCGCATCCGCTCTATTTTCCATACATTTTACTGATATAGAAAACTGTGATTTTTTATCATCTCCCTCGAGTGTTTATTCTTCGGTCGGTCGATGAGTTTGTTTTATTGCTATTTTTATTTTTCGAACGTATGAAGAATAAAATGAAAATGTGTAAAAAACGGAAGTTTGCAAGAACGCATTGAATCTACGATGAACAATATGCCCCGTTCTTTTTAGGGTTTCGGTGTATCGGCCTGGAAACATTAGATATCTTCACATATCGCTCTCTAGAATCACATATGTATATTTAAATTCGAAAAAATGAAGTTAGTAAACCAAAAACGTTCTGTGAAATTATTATAGGTTCTGCAAATATAAAACCTGTAAAAAATTCAAGGAATTCTGCTGATGTACTAAGTTCATTTTTTGAATTCAAATATACATGTGATTTACATCAAATAGATTAATAGGAAAGCAGAAGAAAAATAGACCCACAATCATCTTAAAACTGATTGTAATTTTTAAATTTTTATTTTTACATAGTTATACAATATATAAATGCTACATATATGAAATATCTATATAATAATTAGAGCAAGGCTTAAAGGTCTGCGGGTAAAAAGCTCCATTACTATTATCTCAAAAAAAAAACGTATAGATTTTTAATGGTATTTTAAAGTAGAGGGCAAAAATGTGCAATCAGCCATTTCCTTATATTGTCATTTTTTTAACAGAAGTAATATTTTTCGTTAACAATTGTTTAGTTTACAATGCATGCATATAATTGTTAAGTATACATCATTTATTGTCGTATAAGATATCTTGTTATTTTTAGCTGAGATTTATCTACTTTATATAATCTCTAGATTACTAGTTACTTGTGGTTGGGATAAAACCTTTACTTTAAAATGAGAAATTAGTAAATAATTAAATAAAATAAGCTGAAAAAAGTAATTTCCGATTAATTCCATGTCTGATATGATTTTTTCTGATAAAACTCCATATAAAAGTTGTATGCAGTGTAATTTTTGTAAAATATGTGTCTATAAAATAAGCATTTCAAACCGAAATTACAAGTTACACCTCATTTATAAAATTGTATTTCAAGAAACAATGAGTACGATTATGGTAAATCAAACTGAAATGCTTATCAATGCAAGATTTATGATGATAGTGAGAGATGACGAAAATGTTTCTTTATTATGTTTAATAATATATATTTGAATTATAATTTTCAATTTTGTTATTGAATCTAGTTAAACTACATATTATTTTCCAAAATCTTTTTAAAATCAAAAGTAATTTTTTTTCAAGAGCAATCAGATCTACGTGTTCTATAAGCTTACTTCTTAACTAAAAGCAAAGTGGACCTTTTATCTCTGTGACTGACCTTTTTTACTCCATGTAAAAAACACCATATGTCTAACTTTATAAAAATAAAGTCAAAAAGCATGTTTCTGTAATAATAAATTAGCTGGCTTACTGAAGATGGTCAGATATATTTTTTTTGATACGTTGTTATTTGTTGTGTTCCAGTTGGTCCAGTTGGTCCAGTTGGTCCAGTTTTCCACGTATAGTTTTTTCCTTGTAGGAGTTTACTTTTATTCTAGTGCTCACAATGTTTACTTGAATGATTGGCTTCAAGCTTATTTCCAGTTTTAACTGTAAAAAATATAAAGTTATATTAGTCTCTGAATTACATATCCACTAAATAGCCGATATTTTTAGAAATTTATACTATGCACCATATAAATATAATTTTATATTTGCTATTTCACTATAGCCACAATTCTAGCCTTATTATAATATTTATCTAATGTAGATGAATATTAATGTTTACACATTTATCTTATATATTCTCTATTTTCCTTATATTTTCTAGATTTTTATCTATCTATAAATAGACACATCAAGCGATTGGGTTTTTGTATTAATGTATTTTCACATACAATTTGTGGAATTTACAATTATTTTTTAACACTATAGGATGGCTATACTTACAATTTCAATTTTTTGCTGAAAAATTTGTACCGTTCAATATTAAATGAGCAAGAATAATAAAAACTAACTACAATGACCAAAACATGATCAATTTGGCTGAAGCTCTAGGTAATTTTCAAACTTAAGCAGGATGATTTTTATTAAATATTTTTTCCAAGGCGGTAACGACCCATACAATACTATCACCCCGTTCAGGCTTACCGTTGAATTCTGGGACACACCCTATATATAATGTATATATATATATATATATATATATATATATAAAAATATGGACATTCATAAAGACAATATTAAGAGCTAAAACTTTCAGAGAATTGTTTTTCATCAATTTGGAACCATTGGAGCACTTGGGAGCAAGGAAATTTGAGAATATCCATATTAATTAAGGACCAACCTAATGTGTATATAATTGATGTATTTTTAAGCGTTACGCACAAAACCATTTTTATTATTATCACTCATACTATCTACCCATATTAAGCTAAAGTTTTTTTTGATACCCACCTTTAACAGTCAATGCTCCTATGCCAACTTTGGGTTCACCTCCTGCAAGTCCTCCTACGGACCCGTGGGTCGTTAGACCCGTAACCAGGTTCCACAGAACCTCTCTATAACAACTCTGGATAGGGCAACATTCAGGGAAGGGCAAAGCCGAGGCCACCGTCATAGAACGCGAACATATTTCTTTTATTTCTTGTGGAACCGGTGGACAACTTAAAAGCAGAAATTATATCACAATAAAAAATAATTATTGATAAATTTAACATATTGATCTGCAACTAGTTATTCTAGAACATCGCATGTATAATTTGCTGATACTGGTCGATGTACGAACAAGTAAGAGATGTACATTACAAGAATACTGAGAGCTTTAAATTATTTGAAAATATTTAGGATTTTTTAAATGTTTGAAAAAAAAGCAAACCAAAATGACAAATTTGTGAATCCACTATCTAAATGATCGGAATGATTTCCTTCAATCAGTTTTATTAGCAATTAAACATTAATAAACGTTTGTTGGCGGAATTAGCTCATGTGCAGCGTTTCCGATTCACACGCCAGAGGTTCGAAGTTCGAATCCCCGGCATAATATAGAAATACTATTAAAAATAGTTTGGAATAAAAGTTAAAAGTAGTTTGAAATAGTATTAGAAATAGTTCAATCGTATATAAAAGGTTTGAGAATAAAAATTAATTGAATAGAAGTAATGAAAGAAGTAATGGAAGTAAGAATAGAAGTAATGAAGTTGTAGAAGATAGATAATAAGAAGAAAAGGATGAATGAATACGTTGATGATACATAGAATAGGATAGAATAAATAGGAAGAAGAATAGGATTTATATAAGAAAAATAGTATGAACATGAAGATTGTATTGAAATTGAAATATTGTAATGAAATTAAACTATGTTGTAGGTGGCTAAATGCTCGAGTAAGCGAGGCCAATAAAATAAAAAAAAATAAAAAAAAAAAAAAAAAAAAAAACGTTTGTTGGTCGAATAATATTGAATGATGACTAGAAAATTGTATTTGATGTATTGTATAAAAATTAATTTCAGCCAAATTATTATACGCCGGTTTAAATTTTCTTTAATTAGTTTTTTAAGGTTTTGAGAAAAAAGGTTGTTAGTTACTTGCCAATTTTGCTATGATATTTTTTAAATCATATCAATTAAAAATATAAAACTAATTGTTTTTACTATAATTTTCAAATTCATACATATGATTGTGGTTTTGGCTTTTTTATATTCCTAAAAGTTTTTTTTAACTATGCAATCTTATAGCGCAAGATACCAAAAAGTTCTATAATTACCTGAAACTTTGTTCTCAAAGAACTCATATGTGAATGAAATATGGGTTTGGGACATTTTTTACCTCACATATAATTTCTTATGTATAAAATTGCTATCGAGAAATATCTTAGTAATGAAGCAAATATGAATGATGTAAATTAACTTAATAACTGTTAAAAGTGAAAAATATAATTCCAAGTTATTTGAGCTTTTAAACGGTTTTGCTTAAAAAATAAAATCATAACACACAATTTATTGTAAAATAATAATAAAATAATAAGTATTTAGTAGTACATCTTTGACACATCAATAAGCAAGTTTTGATATAATTGTACTCATAAAAAAGTAATATTAGAATTATTTGTGTGATTTGTGTTACTTAACACTGAATGAGTGTTAAGTGGTATCCCAAAAGTTAATAATTTAAAATGAAATTACTTTTTTAATAATTTGATATGTATGTATGTTTATTTATGTAGGTATCTACATTTACATAAGTTTATATATATTTAATTATTTAAATATACTCACACTATAATTTTGATAATAATATCCCCATTTGGGAGCATTGAACATTTATACTGCGTGCAATCATCTTGTATATTAATTACGACGCTCTCTGAAAGTGGACCTAATTCTTTGCGACACTTGAAATCCCATTCTAGAAATTTATACAAATGTAAAATTTTATTAGATCCTAACAAATAATATATCGCAAAATGTATTATTTATATTTGTGTAATGCATTATTTATTATTTCATATAATTTTCTATGTAATTTTACCATACCTGATAGATTTTATTTCTTGTTTTATTGCATTTGTTCATTCTAGCTTTACTTTATTTTTTTATACTATAAACTTATTCATACTTATTTCATTTTATCATACATTAAATTGCTCAAAAATTACAAAAAATATTCTAATAACTAAATCCAGTGAATAATTATTAAGAGGGCAAAAAAGCTGAAGATGAAGTTATTAAAGTACTTAATATAGGTCATTTGGATTTTTTTTAAAGCTTCTATTATTAATTTGATTCAATAACATTTGTCTATCTATTAGGATTCGGTCAACTTATTTTTATACATTTGACTCTTTCCAATTTCTAATAAATGACTCAGTACATTTCCATTAATAAAATTTGATTTTTATAACAGAAAGTTTTGACAAATTTTCAATGAACCTATATCTGTAATCATAATTATGTGTGATAGTTGTAATATTATTTCTTACTTACCCCCGGGAGATAATCCAGCAACCAGTATTGGGACATCAATTTCAGAATTTACTTGTTCATCCACATGTATGGCACCAATATCAATTTTAATATTTGGAATATGTAATTCCAAAATTATGACTAAAAAGATGAATCGATGAACAATATACATTTTAATTAATGAAGTAAACCGATATCTTATTTCAATATCAACTGGCAAAATTTTCTAACTTCAATTTTCTTGGTTGTTCATTCATTTTAAATCACTGTAGGATTATTCATTTATTAAATAATGCACTTTATTGGTTTATTAACAATATTTCCAAAGACAAGATGTAAATTCTAATTTTAATATCGTAATCAGCGTATTTCTTTGTCCATTTGTCAGCGACATACAATTCTAACTGATGAAGTTATTGAGTATATTTGCTTCTGTTTAAATTAATATGAATGTGTTTATCGAATATAATCGTTTCATTCAAAAACAATTACAAATAACCATGTAGTCGATAAGGTTGTTGTATAATTTAATTATGCAAACAAACCTAGCATTGTTTTGTTTTATTATAGCGATCTGTTTAATACGTCGGACATAATTGGAAGTTTGCGTGTTTGTTTATTTATATTTGAGCTTTATATTTGATTATGATATTTTTGAAATATTGTATAAATTAGTGTTTAAACATACAAGTAGTTGAATATGTGGAATTATCAATACTATACATAATTTTTTAACGTGATATTTATTATTTTAAACAATACTTTTCTTAGTGTTCTATGTAATTCTATAACGTAGTGTTATTAGAAGGCAATCCAATGATTGTCGACTCTTTGTGATGAGTTTATTATTGACTAATATGGATATATATATATATATATATATATATATAAATATATATGTGTGTGTGTGAAGGTCTTACCTAAAATGTGTAGAGTTCTACAGATGATGCCAACAATTTGTAGGTTCTTTCTGCTGCTAACAAAACTGTTAACAATCTGTGGAGGCTGATCAGTTAAACAGACGAAGATGTTTGTTGTATTTATTAACAGCTGAGAAACTGATCTGAATTTATGAAACTAAATGACAACTAAGATTATGCTATCTAGCTGAAGACCGAGTATGATTAAGGTACAAAACTTAAACGAGGAATAGACTCATACTGGTCTGAACTTAAACTTTTCTGGACTCATACTGACTGAACTTTGAGAAAATAAAATGACGATTGACTGGCGAATGCGTCATTGTAAGCTTCTACCATTATTGCTTGATATTAAGCTGTCTTAGACATATAACTTAAAAATCTTATAGTTGCAAGACAGTAGCTCTTATCATTGAGCGAAGTACAAGTTCCTTCACAAAGATTAAAATGGTACTACCAATAACATTGCCTGAAATTTTTATAAAACTAGTGCAAATATAAACAATTTTAAAGACGCTTCACATTTAATTTTATCAAAATTAAGAGCTTATAAAAAATATACTTCAATGATCTTCACTATGTAATAATGTAAATATATAATATTTTATCTATATACCATTATTTCATTTTTATAATATTTTGCATTACAAGATATATAGCCTTTATTATAACAAAACTAAATAACGTTAAATAAAACGTTTCATATGATGTTTAATAATATTCTAATTTTATTACTAGAGTTAATTTTTGAGTGGGTAATAGACCCTTGTATCTTGTTCTTATTGTTTTTAGACATCTAACAATATTTGTTCTGTATTTTCTGTAACAATGAAAATATATATATAAATGAAAATAAGAAGAAGATAAGCAGATACTTCTACTCCGAAAAAAACAATCAAATAATAGCAAAAATAATTTTCAATTTAAAAAATAGGTATGAAGTTAAATTAGTGCGCATAGGGGTGTTCTTTTGTGTGTTTGAGAGATTTCAATTGAAAAACTTCATTTTTGAAATCAATTTCTCTAGAAATATGTGAATTTCAATTTCGAGAATAACACATTTCGATAAGTTTATGCAAAATTCCACTTTCAACTAGTTGAATTTTCAAAATCGATTCCGAATAACAGACTAAAATGTGGAAGAACTTTTTTTTCACTTTTCTGCAATTTACAAAAAAAAAACGGCTCGGCTGATCTTCACGACAAACTGACAAGCGCTAGTCCTTATCGAGTTACATCAAATGACTTAAAATTTTGAAATCGACTCAGCTATTTTTGAGAAAACGTCGACGAAAGGTCAAAAATCTGCACACACTTTTTTAAGATTTCGTCCCATTCGATTCAGAATGACTTGAAACGTCAAGGAAATATAAATTTTGCGAATTTAAAAATCAAAGGTAAACAATCCTTAGGGATATCAAAAATAGTTAGTTCTAATATATATATATATATATATATATATATATATATCAAATTTTGAATTTCAATTATATCAAACTTCAAGCTTATTTCGCAGCGACCGCCATTGCATTTTCTGCGCCGTAATATTCTGTCTGTCAATTTTTTCACTCGCGAATACTTTTTGCAATCTGAAAAATTCCCGGTTCCGTGACAAAGTATGCAAAAAATGCAAAAGAAGACATCACGAGCTTATAAAAAGCTATATCTAGCCGGCTTTTACGCTAAACTATAATAATTATGATAGAGCGAACATATATTAGAGAACAAAGGGCCAATTATTCAAAGGGATACTGACCAGTATGCTTTATATAAAAACATTTTATACGCTCTGGAAATGCATAGAATAAACTGTTTAAACAAAATTATATAGAAAGGTTTCAAATATAAGTTTGATATGGATTATTATATTCCTAATAATTAGATAAAAATAAAATTGGATTTAGTAGCGTGATACATTTTTAGTTTACTCATGTAACTTGAATGTAGTGCTCATAATTAAATATAATTATATAGAATTACTCTCTTCCACTTCACTTCCATATTTTTTTACCGGCTAATATTTTCTATCTGAATTTAAATATACCATTTTAAGTTTACAATTTAAATTGATAAGGTAAATTTCAAACATTAGAAATAAACCTCATTATTTATGTATAATTACAATACTTATGTAAATTTTATGATTAAAAATAAACTTACTAAATTATTGGAAAATATAAATTTTTATTACATACTACTAAATTGATCCAATTTGCATTGTGAACAGTATATATAAAACTTGACCTGATTTGATCTGGTCACATATTAAAATTAAAATAAATAAATAGATAAGACTTCTTATTATTCTGAAATAAATACATGCTATATTTTATATGAAACACGCACTTAATTTTGTCTTTCTAAACTTTCTGAAGGAGGAATTTGTTCTCGCCAAAAAATCCTATTTGCTAATTTCATGTTTTCTCCATGTTTAAAGTCATTCTGAATCGAATGAAAATTTAAAAAAGTATGTGTTAGTATATGTGAGCCGATTTTTGACCTTATGTCTATGTTCCTCAAAAACTATGAAACTGATTGAAAAAATTTAAAAGCTATTCAAAACTAATGAATATTGATTAGGTTTGTAAGACGATTGGCAAAGTTTCTTTGTAATTAGCAGAAAAGTTCAAAAGCATTTTCCACGTTTTTGTAAAAAAAAATCGAACAAAATAAAACATAATATAATAATGTTAACAAAATATTTTTTAACGTTTTGGAGTCGATGCATTACACGAACCTACAAAAAATGATGAGACCAAATGAATTATACCAATTAAATAAAATTGTGAATAATAATTCAATTTAATAATATTGGGAATGAGTTGCGTTTTTAGGGCATACAAGCACGTGTTTGTACTTGTAATAAAATAAATTGTAAATAATTAGAGTTATTATAAGTTAGATTAGATTTTAGCGAAAGTTAAATACTTATCTTCGAAATAAATATTTGAAAATTTTATCTATAGAAAAGGGGACGTCCATTAATCAAGTGAGCGTGTTCTTAAGGATTTTGGACCCCCCCTTTTCCTTGGTGATACATGGTGATATTTAAAATTACCCCACCTCTCCCACTAAACCTTAGGTGTATTTTTAGTTATGTGAAAAAACTGTAAAATTTTTGCATAATTTTTTTTTTGAAAATGTTTGATTTAAAAAAAAGTAAAAAATAAATACACGTGATATCTTACTATACCCTCTCTCCCCTACGTGGTATTTCGTGATTTTTTGTCAAACCCCCTGAAAATCTCACGTCTAATGGACGCTGGCAAAGCTCAATTTCTGTCGATTAAATAAGTATATTGTTACAAATATCGGGAAGTTTATATAAATTGCCTTCAAGCAGGGTTCTACTTACTCCTAGTTTACTAGTTGGTTTATTGGTTATATAATCAAGTTCATTAGCCAATTTTGAATTCAAAGCAAAATATGTTTGAATTGAAATATGTGTGTTTTTCAAACAGAAATCAGAATTTTGATTTTTAAAACTTTTAGTATGATTTTTACTCGTGATGGCTATTTCAAATAATGTAAAATCCAAACCATTTGCAAAGCAATAGATAATATGTAATAATTAAACTATTTGCAAAAATATCCAAAATATTTGGCTCAAAACTAAATTCTCACATTATGATGTCCTTCAGCAATTCGGTATATTTTTAAATCACTCACAAATATATTTCTTATCGTTTATGTCGATTATCTATTCATGTCGGAAAGTTCATGCTACTTGCCTTAAGACATAATGCCACTTACACTTAGTATATTATATTGTATACTTTGGAAAGCTCTGCAATTCTACATATATCATGTTAATATAACTGTAATATCAGTTACAGCTATAACTATAGTTGCAGTTATACTGTAACTGCTCAATTCAACTGAATTTACACAACTGATAAACTAACTGCAACTAAATTACAAATGCTGCATTAAAATCACAAAAAAGTCAAGTGACAATAGAATATTTATATATAATTCTCAAAATCTATCTATTGAAAAACAATACATTTTTTAAGCGACCTTAATCAGTCGCTCATAAAAGCAATATATTTTTTAAGAACGATGTTAATCAGTCTAATAGTCGTAGACTTCGGTTTGCACCATGCAACTTGGATATGAATGAGAACTTCCAACAATTGTGCATTACGTCTAAATTAATTAATTTATGTATCTTTTCATCTCGTACAAAATAGTAATCTAATATCATATAGAATTGCAACTTATCTTAGTGGTAGTCTATGTTATCAGGAATCCGTTTACCTTAAGACGAAGTATTTTAAACACTCTCTACGACGCCGTCCGCCTCGCCGCCTCGACCTACGCGTAATTTCCATCTCACGGGTAAAATA
>NW_020537646.1:33880259-33965991 GCF_003426905.1 Ctenocephalides felis
AATGTCATGTAAAGTTGCTATAATTTTATCTCAGATATCTCTATTGGTTTGTAATTTTATTATAATTTATCGTATTTATATTTTATTTCAGATGGATGATTTGGTGATTCGAAACAACGAAACAAATCTGAAAAACCTATTGGTAAATGAAGATGCCCCAGTTTTGGCAGGGACTCCTTTGCAGCAGTTCTACAGTGGAGCCAACGTCCTGCTCACTGGCGGAACAGGTAAAAAATAATTCCATTTTTTATTTAAAATTATAAACTATTTGCGATATTATTTCCAATGCTAACTTTCAATTTTATAATTTACGCGATATTGAATCAGACAGCCAAAAGTTTGTGTAATTGATGACGAATAGCAAGTAATTTTTTAACTAAAGAAACTACAGTCTATTTTGAATTATTGCTAACCACGAGTGCAATTCGTTTTTCCAACTTTTCTGTATTTATATTAACAATTAACACTTACGTTCAATGATACTAAGATATGTCTCGAATAAGACATTCGTCTTAAACTAAAATATTATTTATCACTAATGTTAAAAATTCTATTAATAATATATATATATATATATATATATATATATATATATATAAGTAAAGATAGCCATGAGGTAACCACCTAACGTAATTAAGAAGAATTATTACAATAGCTTATAATTAAAATGAGTTCTAATTGTTATACACGGACTAACTAAGCTTGTTATAAATTTCAAGATTCATATTTGATCGAGTTAACACAATAATTTTTAGCTTGAAAGAAAAAACTTTTCAATAAGTTTATAATTTACCTACTGATAATAAAAAATCTAATAAAAATCTGTTTTTACTATAATTATAACAATTTAATTACGAAATGTATTTTACATTTTACCTATTACAATTGAATCGTTTAATTGTTTCAGGTTTTATGGGAAAAATCCTGATTGACAAATTATTGCGAACTTGTCCAGGACTCGAAAATCTTTATCTCCTGGTGAGAACCAAGAAAGGAAAAGATGTTCATACCAGAGTCGAAGAAATTTTTGATGATCCGGTAAGTTTAAAAATATAATGTGCATGCTTTTACCGTTTATATGTACCTACTTTTAATAAGTGAATAAAAAATTTAAACATTGCTAAATAAATTTTTTGCCAATAAATTATTATATTTTGTTTAAACTAATTTTTTTAAAGTTATGATAATAATTCACGAAAAATTCACCTCACGAGTTTTAATTAATTCGCAGAATTTGAAATATAATTTTGAAATTAAAATAGATATTTTTAACTAATGCTTTTATATCCACTTGGAAAAATAAATCAATCATTTAACGCTCAAAATATTAGCAGGATAAAAAAAATTTTTTGAAACAGTTATTTAGTGAATACACTACTTTGATTTATACCATCATCAAAGCATTATTTGAAAAAATAAATAAAACTAGTGGTCCATGGCATCGTACCTTAAGGCAGATTGCTGAAACTTCCCGTACCAATTTTTTTTATTTTTAAGAATTATTAAATCTTTTTTTAGTATTTGAAAAAAATAGATTTAGAAAAAAGGCTTTTCGAAAAAAATGTTTTCTTCATTTTGAAATATTTTAGAACCTTTTTTTATTGCAATCGTATTGCTGCATAGAGGCGAATTATCGAAATGTAAACAAAATTTATACTTATTATTGAAATTTATATTTTAATTTATATTAATTTATATTTTATTATTAAAATCTCTATAAAATATCCGATAATTTGATCTCCAAAACCAAAAGACCTGTCTTTCCATAAATTTATTCAGTTCTTTATCTTGTCAATACAAGTAAAATGTTTTTTGACTTATTAAAATCGGACGCTCCGTTCTCTTAAAAACTAATTTGCTGTTTTTGGCACTTTTTGCCCCGTATCTACAGCTAGACCTGTCTTTGCCATTTGACTAATTAGCACGTCTTCTTATCAATACGAATCGAATGTTTTTTTGATTATTCAAATCGCTTCATTCGTGTTCCCGAAATCGTCGACGAAAATTTGTATCCGCACACACACATATACATACACACATACATCCATTTTTTCTTGGGTATGCCAAAATGTTCAGAAGGTTTTGAAACGTAAAGATATATAAAAATTTACATTTTAGATTTTTTTGCGATTACCATAACTTGCCCTACGGGAAGTTAAAAATTTAAATATTGCTAAATAAATTTGGAATATCGTTTGTTGCCAATAAATTATTATATTTTGTATAAACTAAATTTTTTAAAGACATGATAATAAGTCGTTTGACTTTCATATTTCAACTTTAATTGGTTAATTCATAGAATTTGAAATTAAATTTTAAAATCAAATTAGAAATTTTTAACTGAAGGTTTTATATCCACTTTGAAAAATAAATCAATCTTTTTACGCTCAAAATGTGAGCGGGATAAGAAAATTTTGGAAACAGTTCTTCGGTGAAAACTACAATGTAAATCAAGTCAATTAGCAATTATTAATTTATATCATCATCAATATTATCAGCATAATTTGGAAAAAATAAGAAAAGCATTCGTTTTTTAATTTTATTGTAGCTTTCAAAGCTTTTTAAAACTATTTGTTTAAAAGAAGTATATCTGGACCCACATTTTATCCCGGCTTAGCAACAGTCTTGCAAACACTAGTTCCGGGTGTAAATCTGACATTACTTGCAACCGAATATCAAGCAGTAGTAATATTCATTATCTTTTGAAAATATTAATCAAAAGTATATTTCTAAGTAAAAATTATTCTTTCACCACAATCAGAAAAGGACAGCCGTTGAATTGCTTTAAAAAAATGATAAAAATACAATAAGAAAATTATTGGGTAGACTTACAATAGCCATTAGTAAGAATAATCATAACAACAGCTTATAGAAACTAAAAATTCTCATTGCTGTTCAAACATTTTTTTAAAAATATTGTTCATATACACTTGATATTTATACAATGTTTGTATGAAAAATTAGGTAATGAATGTGTAATGTCAACTCTATTTTATTACACATAATAAAGATATATCGAATGCCTTCAAAAAATTTCCAAATTTGCAAACCATTTGCATAACCATAACTATTTAAAAACGACATCTTTATTTCAATTTGTTCACACATCTATTATCTAAAACAACCACACCTGTAAACATTTACCAAATGAGTACATTCACATATGAAATTACACCTGAAGATGAGAAATTTGAAAAAGACCTTGCACGGACGCAGGCAAGGCCAAAATTTCTCAATTTTCATTTTTGTCGAACAACAGACGAATTCACCAAAATCCGAGATGTGGGGAAATACGTCAAGGTTGTGCAAACACAACGTATCTTCAGACGACGGCGGAGAATGATCCGAATACGATGCGAAACCCCGACCGAGATTAATGTCATTCACATTCGAAAATAAGACAATAATCAATATAATACAGGCTATTGTAGTGGACATGAAACGTGTTAATTTTTCAATAACATAAAATAATGTTTTTGAGAATTCTTTTGGAAAATAGTAGTCTTTGTTTGGAGATCTTTTAATTGAGTACATAAAATATATATTTATATATTTAAATATATTTATAACAAAACTGAGATAAATGTATACCTGAAACCCCTTTTTTGCAAGAAATTATCAGTAATTATACCTTTTTTTACAATCTATACGTCCACAATGGCCGTGAAAATTTCGGAAATTGTTAGGTAAATCCCCTGACAGGTTTTGGATATTTTGATTTAAACCAAGTGATAATTGTTGGCCGCTTGAAGACTTTTTTAATATTTTTTTTAAGTTTTTTCGATCAATTTTTATTTATTTTTTTGTAATGGGTATAAAAAACATATTTTTTTTATTTGCATAGATTTATTAACATAGTGCATTTAAGAGATTATCTCCTATGAGATCTCTATTTTTTTATTTTTTGACATTTTATTTAAGATCGTATGGCCATTTTTTTCAATCTTCAAGTAGGAGATTCCTTGCTTAATTCTTTTAGATATTTGTTTGGGTGACCTGGTATTTTTTGTGGTAGTTTTAGCTTCTTTCTTTTATCATTTCATTAATAGTTTTAATTTTTAAATCTTTATGTAGAGTATCATTTGTACCAGGGTGCGTTCACATTGCATCTTAAAATTTTAGATTGCGCTCTTTATATTATTTTTATATTTAAATTGCTTGCGCACGCCCATAGCTCATTTCCGTATGTCCAGATTGGGATAATTATTGCTTTTTATAAAAGCAGTTGAAAGCAGTTGTTTTCATAACCCATATTTGAATTCCTGTCAATTAGCCAATAGAACTCTATGAACTTCTCCATCTGTTTTTTTATTTTGATGTGCGTTGACCAGCTTAATTTTCTATCCAGATGAATCCCAAGGTATTTTACGCTCTCATATTTTGATATTTTTATGTTGTTCATTTTTACGCTTGAGCAGTCCAGGGTTCTTGTTGTGAAGGTTATATGGCTAGATTTTGTTTCATTTATTTTTATTTTCCACTTTTTGAGCCATTTTACAAATTCCGAAACATATTGTTGAACAATAAAAAAACATGTCTCTAAATTTTCAACCTCCTACCACAAACCCTTATTTTGTAAGACTTATTAGAGTAATTATATCTTTTTTAATTAATTGGTAATTGATGGATATACAGACTGATAGACTGGTAAACTGGCAGACAGGTAACCAAGTAAATGTATAAATAGTTAAACAGGTAGATAGATACATACGTAGACAGATGAGCAGGTAGACAGGTTATTTGGTAGATAAGTGAACTAATGGACAAGAAAATTGGCAGGTAAATTGATAGACAGGTAAAATGGTGGATTGATAAATAAACTACCTGTCTACCTGTATTACCAATGATTCTATTTATACATAAAAGAATAATAGTAATTTGTAAAAATTGTTTTTGATCACTACATGGTGTCTTTCAACTGTTTTGCATCTCTGAAACCGCTGGATCTGCCTTCCCAATATGTAATCAATTCCTCGATACAGGTAAAATGTTGAAGTAATAAACTGAATTGTCATATTCTGCACTTTTGTTGCAAAAACTCCGAAACGGCTGGGCTTGCCTATCTCAAAAACTAATCAGCGACGTTAATACGAATCGAATATTTTTTAAATCATTCAAATCGGTTGATCCCGAAATCGACGACGAAAAATTGTATCCGCATATTCATATATACACACACGTATCCATCCAATGTATGCCAAAATGTTAAGAATGCTTTGAATTTGAATTTGAAATAACTATAATATTTATTTAATTTATTTCTTGTAAAATTGCTTTATTTTACTGAATTTACTTTATATTTGTTATTTTTTATTTTTTACACATAAGCCAGTGTAAAAGTTCAGTTGGTCCTTTTTGCCCCACAAAGAGCTTTTATTGAGGTAATATTGAATTGAATTGAATTAATAACACATTTTATAAAATAATTGAATAAAGTATATCAAGGTCTCGTGGACTAAACAACAGTGCTCACGACCAAAAAAACTAACAACAAAAGAAAATACTTTTGTTACCGATTTTCAAACATTGATGTTTAGCTCCCGATAGCGCGGTCATAAGAATCAAGGTAATGACTGGTTATACATTTCTTTCCCTCTACTTTCAAATATTATTCAAAAATTCTTAACTTTACTTGTTTTTGAGATATCTGTGGTAAACCTTTTTACCCACGGACCTTTAAGCCCCGTTCTACTCTATATAATCTTTTAATACAACATAAAAGATATCCTAATAGTTTTACTCAATTTGGTAGGAAATCGACTAACTCATTACCAACTATTAACCCTGACCGAAATTTGTGTCAATGACATCTTTCCACGGGTTCACATATGTAAGTTTTCTGTTTTTGTTCGCACTGATTAGTTTTTCTAATTGGCAATGATTTCGCGAACATTGTTTTGCCGGTTGCGCGTTCAACGCATTTTCAAGTTTAAACCGATTACATATTAATTGGTGAAATTTTTTTAACTGAGAAAGTTTTAACTTAACAGATTAAATAATTCACATTAATCAATATAATATAATGCCAATATAATATAAATAATGCCAATATATTATAAATACTAAGTTAAAAATTTCACAATTATAGTAATTATGTGTAAAATTGAGAAGCAAAATGTTATATAACAATATAGCAATCAGACGGATTTCTCATTTATTGTATGCGCTTTATATGTTCTAATTGGTCATAAATTTAAGTCTCTTAATAATAAACCCATAAAAACTAATTTTGACAAAAATTAGAAGCATTAGAACACTTCTATTCATAATATTATTCTCTCTATTTCAAATTAATTTATCTCTATTTTAAATACATTTATCGCGACCCAAAGAGTAGTATCCAAGACTGTTAACAGTAACACTATAATAGAAAATTGCATAGCAAATATGTTTACATTTTTATTTATCAAATGTCATACTAAGTATGTACTTAATGCCGTGATTTCCAACCTGTGGGTCGCTACTCCTCAGGAGAGCACGAGGTTGTTACAGGGGAGGTTTTCAAAACACGATTTTCGAAAATAAACCGAAATGTTGAAATTAATAAATAATTAATTTGTGTGTCTATTTTTACAAAATATTGTATATTAACTTGTAGCCCGATAAATAAATTATAATATCAGTTGAGAATTTCTGAAATTACGTTGTTAGAGCATTTTAAAGAAGCGCAACAATTTGCCAGAGCGGCGGCATCCGAGTGGAAAGGGTGGATATTCATTAATATGACTATTTGGCCAATATCTAATAATCTAATATTATATTAAAATCAAAGGCTTCTGTAAAAAAGTGTGAAATAACTACATAATAAAACCAAGAGATTATTTTGGTTACAAAAATAACATTTGCTGAAAAACTTTAATTTTATTTTATTAACTTCCCTTAGGGTGACCGGTAAGGTACAGTAATGGCAAAAATCGAAAATGTCCATTTTTTTATATATTTGAGTTTCAAAAGTTTCTGAATATATTGGCATACCTTATAAAAAAAGCAATAATGTGTGCGAATACATATGTATGTGTGGATACAATTTTTGTCGACGTTTTGGGGAGCACGGACCAATCGATTTGAATGATTCAAAAAACATTTAACTAGTATTAACAAAATATGAAATTGATGAAATTTTTGTAAAGGCAGGTGCAACAATTTTAAAGATACAGGGAAGAAATTTAGAAAAATTCATTTAGCGGTCAAAAATTATCATTAGATATATGTACATCAAATTATCATATTTTATAGAGATTTTAATATTGAGTACAAATTAGGTTTACATTTCTAGGGTTCTGTATCAAGTTTTATAAAATTTATTTATTTCACTTATATAGTTCAAACAAATTCCACATTTTTGTCACTATAGATCCAACGACTTGAATCGGTTTTAAAATTTCAAAAAAATCTTTTTTTTAAGTTCAAAGCTTTTAATAATTTTAAACCACAGTACAGGTAGTTCCAGCAATTTGCCTCAAGGTACAAGGCTATGCACCACTTGTTCAATTTTATAAACTTATATTTTTAAAATAATTATCAGCCAATTCGTCGAAATAAATATTGGATAAAAATTGTACGTTTTGACACTTGATAATACACAAATTAACCATAATACACTAAAACCATAAAACCATAATCAAATTAATGTTTTAACAAATTCAAATTATGCTTAACATCATTGTTTTATTTAAATATTTAGGATGTTATTTTTTAGTTAGTTTTTTTTTTGTAAAATTGTAGTTATACTTCGATGTTTTTTTTAATCAATTAAAAGTAATTTTTGTTACACCTGGTTTGTTTTGCGTGACATGTACCAAGTATTAAAAGCTTAGAATAAATAAATTATGAAATTATTCATTACATTTTTAAGATTCAAATATGTCTCAACGTTGAAAATGCTATAAAAAAAACTCATAATACAATTTGGAATGATTTTTTTTTTAAATAATTTTAAATGAATTTATTATGATACTTAAATGCTTGTTCAAATACAATACTTTAGCCATGGTAAATATAAATATCATCTGTGATGTTCAATAATATGCTACGTGATCTGAAAACATTAAATTACTTCAAAACTTACTAATTTTGAAATAATTATAATTTTTTTAAATATCAGACAAGTTTTTTTGGAATTACGTAAGTAACATACGACAAATTCGCTTCCTATAACAAATTCTATACAAACGCGAATAATTTATTCAAAAGATCTGTCAATTCCGTTCCTTGCTCATTATTAATACATAGTACATATATGTTTTTGTCATTATTAAAATCAGTTTTGATTGAATCGACGTTATAATTTCACGTCACATTAGCGCCAGTAATGACCGAGAAAATTTTCAAGCGTATAGAATACATTTAAATATATATAGTATGAGAAAATGCAAAATATAATTAAGATGGATATGTTAACGTCAAATTTGAACTTCCTTTGAGACCATGGAATATATTTGGTTTATTTGGTTCATTAAACCTACCGTTACCTGACACGTGTTGATACAAATCTTTTAAGGGAAGGATAAATAATTAACTAATATAATTCTAAGAGAATTAAAAACATTCCTGATTTTGTAAGAAAAATAACTTTTGTAGTGTTGAGTTTTTTATATGAAATAATCATGCAAGAATATTTTAAAAAAAAATCATATTTGTTTTTATTAAATATTTTAATTAAAATTTTTATTTTGAAACAATATTATGTGAAAAATGTTCATACAAAATCAAAATTCGCGTTTTGAACCTAAGCTAACACAAGCAATATCTCAAAAACGAGTAAAGTTAGGATTTTTTTAATGAAGTTGAATTGTTAGCTATTTCAACTATAATGATGGATTCTTCTCACTAAGTTTCAAACAAAGGTTGTACCCAGTGCGATTTTTATAAAAAATGTGCCTATAAAATATGTAATTCAAAAGAAGTTGTATTCACTCAATTTGTAATAACTGCATTTCAGTAAGCAAAAATTCTAATTATGATAAATTAATCAAAAATACCTACCAAACAAGATTTATGATAGCAGTAAGTGTTGATAATTTTTTTGTTTATAATGTTTAGATTATGAATTTAATTTTATTGGGCAATCTAATAATTGAACTGCATCCCATTGAATAAATGTTGCTATTAGGCTATAAAACATCTTTAAAATTAAAAATAAAATGAGAGATCTCTTTGTCCCCTTGCTATTAGGCTATAAAACATCTTTAAAATTAAAAATAAAATGAGAGATCTCTTTGTCCCCTGGCTGACCGGCTTACAATTTTTTTAAAAATATCAAAAAAAACGTAGTTGGTTTCGTTCTGACAGTATAATTGCTTAAATCCAAATTATATTTTTGCACCCCAAATAAAGTATTTACATTTTAAAGCAATCCGCATGGATTAATGGTTAGAGTTATGAAATTTCAATCAGAGGTTGCAGCCTCAATACTCACTTGTGGCAGCCTGATGCCAAGCACTAGTGGCATCGGCTTTCACTTGGAAATATAGATAGCAATATGTTTTCAAGTGAAAATATAATAGCCCGTGCCAAAAATTGCTGCATCAATAAGAAATCATAACTATTAAAACTCATAGTTATAGTACAGTTAGTACATCATAATAATTAATACTAATATTGAAAATTCTGATTGCTGTTCAAATAATAAACACATAATTAATTTAATTATTAATTAAATTAAAACATACATTTCTAACATCACTGAAAAATTATTTCATTTTAAAGTCAAATCGATTTCTCCTCTCACTAAATCTCTATTATGTGACTTTACACAGGTGGGTACTTTATGAACTTCCCGAAGGAGAAGTGCTGATTAGGTAAAGAACAGCCGGGTCGTTTCTTGTGATAAAGTGCTAAAAAACAAACTTCGACAATTTTTATGATTTTTTTTAATGTAGATACCATAGTCTTATAGATCATACTAAAATATTATTTTCAAAATAATCAGTTGAACATTTTATCTAAATATCTTAATTTCAATTTTGATTGATTAAGTCAATTCTTACACATTTCGGGAAGTTCATGCAACTTGCCTTAAAGCTAAATGCCGCTTTCAACTAGTTTAGAATCTAATTTGAAATATAAATACGTTGAATTTATGGAATTTTTTTATTTTCTTTCAGGTTTTCAGTAGGCTACGAGAAGAAGTGCCTAAGTTTAGGCACAAAGTGGTCGCTATACCCGGAGACTGCGCTGTAGCCGGATTGGGATTGAATCTTACAGACAGACAGACCCTCATAAGCAATGTAAGTATTAATAAGTTTCTTTATTTTTGAATGTTAAATTTTTTAAATTATTAAAAACATAATTGGGTGTAAAATTCATAAATTTTTGTAGATTTCAAAAGTCAATAAATTTTTATTTTAATGCTTTTATGTGCTATTCAAAATATTTTATAAGATTGTAAGGAAGAAGTTAATAACAAATAAATAGCGTAAATAAAAAATAAGAAAAAGAGCATAAAATTTAAAAAAAAACTATTGTGCCATAAATTTGATTTATGATGAAATTTTCATTGAATTTATAACTAATGACATAACTTACTATCTACTTATTCAAATGACATATTTAATAACCATTACTATCTACTTATTCAAATGACATATTTAATAACCATTTGGTAAAAATTACTTTTGTAAAATAAAATCATTTTCTAAGCTGTTGGTAACAAAAAATGGGAGATCCTTGTTTTTTATTTTACGTCTATGGATTACTTACATATGTGGTTTTTCTAAGTATCATAGAAAATAAAATCCTTTAAAATGATATGATTCAAAATAATATTTAAAATTAGCATAAAATATTTTGAACAGGATAGTCTAACTGAGATGTTGTTTTCCAAACGGAGGTATTTAACGAAATTTTTGCATTAATTGACAAAAACGGGTAGGGCAGCAAAGTTGTGATTATTATATTTACGAACAAATATAAGAATATTTTATGAAAAAAAATCAAAAATACTAATTGATAAAATATATCACAACTAGAAAAGACAACAATTGGGATTCCTTCTAATAGTCATGTGCTATAGATAAAATTACTAAATGCTCTTCACATAATAATAGGTGGATGAAATGTATATGTAAAACAATAAGAAAAAGAAATAACTTACTTCAATTTTAAATTTGAAAACAATAATGCAGAGAATTTTGTTCGTTAAATTTTGAGTAAAAATTAATATATATAATAATTCTTGCAATCGAAGCCTTTTGTTCCACTAGTTTTTTTTAATCTATAATTTACAAAGTATCAATATCAAATCAAGTGATTTGGGATTTTCTATGCAAAAGTTACCACGAATTTTTTGTCAATAATTATAAATCATATTAATTTCTAAAAATAAATAAATAATCATCAGTAAATGTTCTTCATCAATATATTTGTATAACAAACTTGTTCAGGAAGAACAATATTACTTAAGAGAAATTTATCCAAACATATCTCCGGAAAACGACAATAGCAAATTGACTAAACATCACCCATTCCATTGCGTAATAATTTCAATTATAATTGATCATAATTACTGAATAAACAGACTTTAAATACTTAAAATATCGAATTCTAAACATGATTTCAGTATATTTACATGTAGAAGCAAATAAATTTGAACAAACATCGGCATGCATAGAGAAAATAACGTGATATAATAATGGTAAACTATTTTAAAACTATTTTATTTGAGATGCATACAATATAACGATTTTATTACTGGAATTTAATTTCATTCACATGTTTTATTTTAAAAAATTTGAGATTCTTTCAGTTTTCGAAACAATCAAATATTTTCTAAAAAAAACATTCAAACCAAAACTAACTTCCGTACTTCGCTCATATATTCATTAACAAACCTATTAGGGAAATATATATGTCTATTTTTCTAGTACATTTGTACTTTGTACAATATAAATATAAAATAATTCTAGCAAATGTGCATTTATTCTAGTGAACTTTTACAATAAATAGCCCAAAAATTTATTTTTTAACTTTTGTATGGTAAGTTATAGTAATCGCAAAAAAAAGGAAAATGAAATTTTTTGCAAGTCTTTACGTTCCAAAAATTTCTAAACATTTTGCATACCTTTGAAAAAATGGATATGTGTGTATGTGTGTGTGCATGTGTGTGTATGTGTGTGTATGTATAAATGTATGTGCGTATACAATTTTTCGTCGACGATTTCGAGAGCACAGATCAACCGATTCGAATGATTCAAATAGCATTAAATTCTTATTGATGGGAGGTATTGCTGATTAATTTTTCGTAAAGGCATGTCGAGTCGAAGTGCCAAAAATGGCAATTCAGTTTTTGATAGAACGGAGCGTCCGATTTGAATGATTCAAAAAACATTTTACTTGCATTGACGAGATAAAGAATTTATAAAATTTTTGTAAATGCAAGCCCAATAGTCTCAGAAAACCAATAAAAAGTTATGGAAAAATGTGAAAAATAATCATTAGACGTATGCACATCAAATTATCAGTTTTTTTATAGAGATTTTACTAACAAATATAAATTTTGTTTCTAATTATTTGAGTACCGTACCAAGGTTTATAATGTGTAGAGTTCTCTTATATAGTTAAAACAAATTTTCTTGACGTTTTCGACACTATCTTAGATTATCTTCAATATAACATAATTATATTAATCAAACTAAGTGATCTCATTGGAGTTTTTCATAGACATCGCCCATAGGAATTTTTATATACTTCTGATTGCTAAATAAAACAGAGTTAAAAAAAAAAGCAGAAAATTTCACACTATGGATCAACTGAATTTAATGAGTTTCAAAATTTTGAAGCAAAAAATTACAGACATAATGCAATGCACTACTAGTTATCTTTTTATAGAATAAAATATATTGTTTAACCTGGTTATTTTGACTAGTTAATATTCTGTGATTCGAAATCTTCGAATTTATTCCATATTATATGATTTCAGGAAAATTGACAGATAGACTTAATTACAGATTGTGTGTGTGCATGTGAGCCAAAATTTAGTTTTTTTTCGACGTTTTCTTACACACTGCACTGATTTCAATAATTTAAAAGCCATTTGATACTCTACTCGGACAATATGGAGCCCGTCATACCCAGACAAAAGACCTAGTCTGGTATGCGTAAAAGCATTTCCTTCGCTATAGACTTAATTGCAAAGGAAATTATTAGATCATTTATGATACATAATTTTATATTTATGGCATATACTATTTTAAATTTATTAAAATATTTAATTTAAATTAATAAGCAAATAACATTTATTTTTGATACCTTATATCACTATGAAACTAGATCATTAAAAATTATTAATAATTTGTCCTTGAATGTATCATTTCTTGGATACAAATCAAAGAGAATTTGATGTAAATATTTATATTTATAAATAATTCTTCACCTACATTTCCACATGATAATTATTACCAGAATTACCTGATAAACATAAATAAAATAAAACGAACAAATTATACAATCTTGACATCTAATCGTAATTTTCCGTTAAAATTGTCAATAGCTCATTATATATCTATATCGATTCCAATTGAGTTGTTTTTGTATCAGTTACGCATTTTGCATTTTTAGTACTAATTACTTAGTATCATTCAAAGTTTTTAAATTAATACATTATTTCTTAATAGCAGCTTTTATTCGATTCAGCTTTATTTGTTTTATGACACTAGAATTAGCATAAAGTTTTTGCTTGTTTACAACCCTGAAGTGATTTTGAATACAAATATATATTCTAATTATAATTATACAATATGAATTCTGCAATAAAAATTGAATGAATATATGCGATCGTTTTTATGGATCATCGCTTAAAGTTTAGAATGTTGTATGCAAATAATATAATATATTTTTTCACACTTTTCCATTTATACAATTTTATTAGCTGCATCCTGTTTGACTAACTTTGTTATTAGATAATAATGTAAAACAAATGTTTCGAGATGTATTTTATTTTAATTCATGATCATAAAAATTTCTACGTTTTACACAAAGTCCATATACCAATATGGACTTACTATTAAATATTCCAATGCCAATAATATGCGTACTATTTACGACCAGTATTCGTACTAAATTTATTAGGAAGATGTGATTTTTCTTAATTTACTTTTCAAAGTCGTATTGGCCTACCATAATTTTTAAAGTAATCCGCAAAACAATTATTCTCGATAAATGATTTTTAAGAAAGAAATTTTAAAAAACATTTTGCATTATATTAGTAATATTTTCTTAATTTTTTATTAATTTTTAATTAATTTACCTTAAATTCCTCAGCTCAGATTGGATTTGCTGTATGAGAACTATATGAAACGATATCTTCTGTTATTTTTGATTAACAATTGTAAGAATTGTTTTAAATGCTTTATCACAGTTTTGAAATATAAAGTGAATATCTTACAATTAGATATTTGCCAAGTTCTTAAAATATAAGATATTATGAGCAAATACTTATACCATAACTTTATGTATCATTTAAATTAATTGTAAGCAAAATTGCTGATACTTCCCGAGCCGTAATAAAATAATCGAAGAATATTAAATGTTTTTAAATATAATATTATAATTACTGTTTTTTTCATTATTAGTATTTCATAGACAAAATATAAGAGCTCATAAATTGGATGATGATGTTTATATAAGTTTAGATGAAAATTAATTAACAGAACCTAATGAAGTGAAGTTAGAATAAAGGGTCTTGTCTCATATTTCTAAGAATTATATAAACTGTATTGCAAAGTTAAAATTATATATTGCAAGTATAAAGTGAGCTTTTTTAGAATTAAAGTTAGATTTAAATTTAAAATTTTCGATATCACAAAAAAAAATTTTTGGAAATTAAAAAAAAAGCTCTATAGCTATACTCAAGCACAATCCTTTCATCAATACAAGCAGAAGATTTTTTAAATCAATCAAATCGGATGCCTTGTTCTTTCAAAAACCATCATTTTTGCACATTTAGCTATGTATCTCCGAAACGGCTGAACCAACTCTTTATCTCTCGGTCTCCTAATCAAAAGAAATCGATTGCTTTTTAAATCATTCAAATCGATTTTTTCGTATACCCGAAATCGTCGCCAAAAACTTGTATTCATACATATGCACACATACACACATACGCACGCATACATACATCAATTTTTTCTAAGGTATGCCAAAATGTTCAGAAACCTCTAAAACGTAAAAATTTTCAATTTTGATTTCGATTTTCAGATGATTACAACAACTTATTTAGAAAAATTATTAAAATAAAATAATATAAATACAGTGAAAGCACTTTGTAACTTCCGAGAGATTTCTGTTTTCGCAAGTAAATCCGATTTGCTAGATCTATATTTTTGCAACGTATCGAGTTATTCTAAATCGTTTGAGACCAATTTTGTGTGTGAGTGCCAAAATTTAACCTTTCTTCGACGTTTTTTCAAGAACTCTCAAAAATTTACAAGCCATTTGATAGACCTAGTCTACTGGTATGCGTGAAAGCATTTCCTTTCATCTACAGAAAAACCTACTATTTACTATAAATCACTAATTAAATTTTATAGTTAGAGAGTATTTTTCGCCATTTTTTTTTTAATATTCTTATTATGATTTCAGGTGAACATAGTGTTCCACGCCGCCGCCACGGTAAGATTCGATGAGCACCTGCGTGTCGCGATGGCAATTAACGTACACGGAACAAAAGACATATTGGACTTGTGCAAACATATGATTCAACTTAAGGTACGTATTTACTAAATATTTGCTAGATTTATATTTTTACAATATTGCTAAAACATACATTCGAATAATAAACTTTTTGTTTGAATATGGTGACCATATTTTTTATTTTAAACCTGGAACGAGGACTTTTAGCCCTGGGTAGAGAACTAGTTTATTTAAACCGTAGGTTGTCAAACTTGGTTGGGATGTGGACCCCTTAAACTTTGTCATGGAACCCCTATTTAGCCAATATTGATTTTTTATAAATTTCTATTCATACTAACGTTTAGTATTGAGCATTTAAACAAAAGATTCGAATACAAGTTTAGACATTAATTACTAGACTTTGAAATAATGATGAAAAATACATATTAACAAGGTGTGTTGTGATCCACTATCATGAATGTCTAAAATTCCGTTTCGCTTATGTACACTCCTTGATAGCTGTCATGCTCATGGACCCCTGAAGGTTCATGGGGACCACTTTGGGGATCACTGATTTAAACCAATTAAATATGACTTTAAATTTATATTTAAAATAAATATTTAAAACAAGAAGTTTTTCAAAAATTCGGTACTATATTGGATACATATCTGAAAAATCCGGAACGCATGGTCACCTTTGCAGTTGAGTTTAGAAATAAGGAAACCATAATAGATTCAATTCAACTTTTTTGACATAAACAAGCAAATTGTTATCAACGCTAGAATTATATATAAATCATTAAAATCATTAAAACATGGTGAACATGGTGAAAAAAAGACTGGTATATTTTTTGAAGTACCTAATACCTCAAATATCGAATATATTGTGATCTTGGGCTAAATGTAAACATTACCATTGATTTTCATCAAGTATATAATGTTTTAAAATGTTGAAATCTGAGTTATGATGAATTATATAGGGGATCTAGAGGTACGGTGACCATATTTTTCCAAGTCAAAACCGGGACGGCAATTTTTAGTTATGCTAATCCGGGACGAGGGGTATATAATAACATTTTTTTATATAAATGTATCTTATATGGATCTATATGTTTTTGCGCTTTTGAGACTTGTATAATGGTCATTTCAATTTTATTTATAAATATTTTTAAAAAATTAGCACTTGTTTATTTGTTTTCATAATTTTTGTTAATACATCTTTTAATTTTTAAAAATCCGGGACAAAAAATCTAAATCCGGTACAAATCATGCTTTTATAATAACCCGGGACACAAGGTGGACCCTGGACTGTCCCGGCCAATCCGGGACTTATGGTCACCTTACTAGAGGGCTAATTGTAATAGGTTTTTTAAAATAAAATATATCCTTAAATCCACTGCTTACATTTACAACTAATAATATATAGTTGCTGTAAATATTCATCTACCAAATCAAGAAAAAATAATTCCAAACTGTTGTTCATTATTTTACAATCAATCATTTTCTGGAAAAAGTGCGGTGTTACACCTTACCCCGTGTTTGGGTCTAGTTGTCACATCTACCTGGACAAGTAGTAACGCCAATAATACCTCTAACTGGTTAATTTCTTATTTTTAAGAAAATTGACTTGTTTCTATGTAAATCTTTTCACAATACAACGCAAACTATAATTAATACAAATAAAATATATAATGTATCTTATAATATAATTTTTTATTATATATTATAATCCAACGTTTTTTGTTTACAGAGTGTAATTCACGTATCGACAGCTTATTCAAATTGCCATTTGCGCCAAATTGATGAAAAGTTTTACGAATACTCAGTTAAACGAGAAGATTTAGTGGCACTCATCGAGAAATTGGACGATAAGGCTGTTGAAGACATAACACCCAGGTAGAGAAATAATAACTATAAATTTACAAATTGTTCAATTGATTAGTTCGATTTTTAATTAACAGATATATTTTTTATTATTTTAGCATTCTCGGCAACTGGCCAAACACTTACGCATTTACAAAGGCAATGGCTGAGGATTTGGTCAAAACCGAAAGCAAAGGATTACCCATTGGCATGTTCCGTCCAGCAATTGGTAAGTCGTAATAATAGTTACCTTATGATATTGCAATATACCAATTGCAATTATTTAAAACCGTTTAACTTTCTAACAAAAAGATATAAATATTTTTGACCTATTATTGTAAACCGAAAACCTAATATCATTTTTAAAACATCTATAAATCATGGGCCAATTCTGCCGTAACATAGACGATAAGATAGCGTTGTTGTGGCAACGCTATGTTATGATTGTTTCTTGGTAGTAAAAACTGTGAAAATGTTTATCTAATTGCTGTACGATCAGGCAATTTCGTGACGTATAATAATAGATTTTTAAAAAAATATAAATCATATATAAGAAAATATATGTCAAAGTAACAAAGGTATTAAAATTATCATATTTTCAATGAAAATACTCATCAAAATTAATGAAATTTTCAATAATCATACTTAAATCAAGTCCTTTACTATAAAAAACAGCACTATACTATAATATTATAAAATTATTAAATAAATATTATAAAAAATATGTGATATAAACATATTGCAAACTATTAATGGGTTTAAACTACATGATCAACTAAAATTTTAATGAAAATTGTGCAAACAGTTTTATTAGTAATAAATTTAGTGTTATAAAGAATCTCTAACAAAAAAATAAGGTCTAACATTGATATCTGTTCCTTGTTACTGGTATTCAAGCATAAAATTTGACATTGACTGATATTAATTAAAAATTGTATTATGATACAAAGTTGAAAATTCTCTTATTGTTTCAAATATTCCAAATAAATTGAAAACAATCAGGGGAAAGTAGTATTATCTTGAGGAAAGTTGCATGAACTTCCCAATATGTATGAATAATCGACTTAATCAATAAAAATTAAGACTTTTTTATTGCATGGCAAGTTTTACGCCTGCCCTGAAATGGACAACAGGTAAAATCAAAGGATTAGGAAAATGAGCTTTGAAAGTACAAAATTTATTCTTCATTGCCCAAGATTGTGCTTAGTATTCTGAATTTTGATAAATTTATATAATTAAACCACTTTTCACATGGCAATAATATTTTAGGATGTTTGTTTAGAGTAGTCTATAAACTCCATCACTCTACAACGTTTCATGAAATTACAAGAGTCTTGATTAGTCTTTGAACTTCAAAAGTTGATTCAGTTTTTTTGTGAAAACAAAAAATGGTGCACTCATATCTTCTAATTATAAAAAAACGGCTCGACTAATCCCAACGCAAAACTAATCAACTCGAGTCGATTGATCGATTTTCATCAACTGACTTCAATAGTTTTTTGGAACACATAGACGAAAGGTTAATTTTTGTCTTGTTTGATTTTTTATAGCTATCTATACAATAAGTACATTCAGCTCCAATTGTAAATTAAATTTAAATGTAATAACAACAATTCTAAAATATGGCGTGTCAAGGATAACTTTCCTATGATGATAACTATCCACCTTCTGTTATTATTGCATTAAATTTTTAAATAATGTCATGTAATTGGTAATTTTGAATATCACCATGTATCACCAAGGGGGAAGGGGGTCCAAAAATCCTTAAAAACTTGCTCACGTGATTGATGGACGGGGCGTTAAGATACTAATGTTTTATTAATAAACTAGAAGTTTAAACAACTTAACTCGTGGTCTATGGATTTCCAGAACAGATACATGGAACAATGAAATATATTTTTATTACCTAGAAGAATTTTATAAACAAACAAACAGTATGAATTGTTTAGCGTCATATTTCTCAGTCACAATACGTCATAAACTTACGTTATACATTACAAATATATCAAACATTACATCATTTCCACGTTTTTAATATCAAGCCAAGATAAATCAAAACTACCTTGACCTTGCTATTGAGGATCATGGGATATACGGGATAAATATTATTTCAACTAATTAACAACAATCATTGTTTCAAATGTTAAATCACAAAAAATACCGCTGAATGACCCGGGGTTTTTCATTATTGAAACAATCATTTATACTGGCCATTAATTTTTGCACAAATCGTGTGGGCGACAGCAATGTCATAATGGAGGACTTACTAAGAAAGTTATATGAGGTGCCCCTGAAGCGATATGTGTCAGTAATTATCACTTCAAATTCATTTGAAAACATTTTTATCGTAATTATTATTCGGCGGAATTGTTGCCGGAAAAGTTTTGGAATTGGACAAAGTGTTCATTTACTATATTCACTAATTAGTGGAGAATGTAATTAGCAGTAAGTCACCATAGATGATAATAAAGTTGAAAATATTTCTATACATATTATTTTATCAACAATATTTAATTTTGTCTAAGGAAGGTTGATAATGATTAAATCAAATATTTATATGGTAGTTGTATATAAATAATAGAAAAAGTCATGAAGTCGAATATGCAAAAATATCACATATCTGTATTTCTCATGTAAAATTTTATGGTAATGCACGTATGTAACGTATTAAGAATCTTAGTAAAAAAATTATTTTTCTTTGATCAAATACCCCGCGAATTAGTGATTAAACCTAAAGTACTTCAAACAGATGATCTAGATTTAATAGCCGCATCGGACAGCCGGATGTCAAGCAGCATCTGCATCGGTTTTTACTTGAAAATATAGATGGCAATATGTTTTTAAGTTTAAAAAGCTCTCATTAGGGATTTCTGCTGATCTAAAAATAAATTTAACACATGGAGATGGGACTACCTTTTGAGTTGCCATCTATAAAGCCGTTGTTTAAGAAGTCAGCACTTATAGAACTCGTTAAGTTCTGATTACTGTTAAAATTAAAAAAAAAAATCTTTGGTATAAGAACTCAATATGAGTGTTATACGATAAATTATGATGAATTTTATTATGAGATTCCAGCATAATATCTGACAAAACACCATTTTATGAAACACTTCATCATAAACACTTTATGATTTTGGCAGAAAATCTGTTTGCTACTGTGATGTTTTCTCGACGTCTCAATCATTCTGGATCGTTTGACACCAAAATCGAAAAAAAAGTATGTGTATGTGTATGTCTATGTGAGGCAATATCGGATCATTCATCGCAGTTTTCTCAAATATGATTGCACCAATTTCGACAATTCAAAAGTCATTTGATGAAATTTGATAAGCTCTCATAATGATTAGTTTTGCACGACAACCAGCCAAGCTGTTTCTTTAGAATTTACAAAAAAAGTGCAACATTTTTGCCAAAAATCGTAAACCAACCTAGAAAATTCAAATACTTTTTCAAAGATATCAATTGAGAATGGTTCTGATTAGTTTTTGGTAAAGATCGATCAGGCCGTTTTTTGCTAATTATTTATCAAAGAAACATTTTTTGACAAAATTTGTGAAATTTTGCATAACGATGAGATTCATGGTTTTAACAAATATCATAAAATATAGGCCTACGAAAATACACCTAACTAATAATTATATGTCCTAAGCTAACGGTTGGAGAACTTTTTTTACCCTAAAATATTCTTGTCTGAGTTAATATTACCCCTATGGCGAAGAAAAAAAAATACACCCTTTAGGAGAAATATGCAGCAAATACAATAAATATCATATATAACATCAAAAATACATCCGTTAAACCATAAAAAAAACAGTTTTACTACATTTGGGGTATTTTACCCAGGTTTGCATGTACAGTTGAATAGCTGAGTGCCTGCTAAACCGCATTTTTATGAAATATTGCATATCGAAAAGTTCATATAATTTAACTTAAGGCAAGATGCTAGTTACACCTTGTTTGACTGTATTATTATTGCTATTTACTCTCTAATTTTTTATTATTATTATTTTTGAACAGCAATCAGAGCCTTACGTCCTAAGAGCTGTTGGGCTGAAACTTCTCCTTACTTCGTATTTTTAGATTGTAACCCAATGGTTAATCCATCCATATTTGATGATTTTTGTTATTTAAATTAATCTAATAGGGCTGACTTTTTTATTGGTGCAGCAATGCCGGGCAAGGGCTATTTTCACTTGGAAACATATTGCTATCTATATTTTCAAGTGCAAATCGTTGTCACTGCTGCCTGACAAGAGGCTGCTCGAAGTGGGTATCGAACCCAGGATCTCTGAAACAAGTCCCGTCGCTCTTAACCGCTTACCTACGGGCGAGCCCATTCTTTATCACATATATCACATTATTTTAGAATTCAGTCTACCCATTTATCATATTCTTGCTTCATAATTGTATTCATATCACTTGATTCTTGTGTTTCAGTAACTTCTACTTCCAAGGAACCAGTTGTGGGATGGATCGATAATCTCTATGGACCCACCGGAGTCGTAGCCGGAGTTGCGACAGGAGTCCTAAGGACCTTACATTGCGACGAAGACATCAACGCAAATATTGTCCCTGTGGACATGACTGTCAACGCTGTAATGGCAGCAGCTTGGGATGTAGCTACTAATTGCAAAGGAAGGTTGGTTGGAAATAATTATATTAACATATTATTGTTTTATTTTGACATCAACCAATTTCTTTATATTATTACTCATCAACGGTGAATAGTTTTCGAGATATTTCGATTGTTCAACTTGCCCCTATGCTCAACCCCTTTTGGTCGAATCCCTTTTTGATCATTATCAATTTTGTTAGACATATTTTTTACAATACATATTTACCGCAAAGAACTTTAACTTTTCCGTGGCTTCGTGAGAAAGACTGTGGTTTTACAAGCATAGGTTTCAGGTTCTATCACACTCAAGCAGTAACGATATCAGTTTTTACTTGAGGGCATAAATCCCATTGGAACTCGTCTTTCGCTGCTTATACGTCACTATTAGAAAATTCTAGATAATTGAAAAGAAATTAGACAACCACTGGCTTATAATAATACTAGATTAAGGAATTACATTGCAACACCTTATAGAGCGAATACTTTATGCTGATCAAAAAAACAATAAAAAGTAGGAAAAAACTTGCAACTAAATTGAAACCGAAAAAACTAAACAAAAAATGTTTCAACCAACTGCTTTTGATTCAACATTCAATGTCAATAAGAATGGAACTATATCATGATCGTCAAATTTGTCTATTTGTGAGAATTTGAATCAATAGTTTTGAGTCTTGAAGAAAACAAAATTTCAAATGATATATTCTATGTAAAAATATAAATCATTGGAATATAAATTTTATTTATTTATTTTTTCTAGATCTGGAGAAGATATGCCAGTTTACAACTATGTATCTTCAGTAGAAAATCCATTGACATGGGGCCAGTACACAGAATTGAATGTTCGCCTAGGTTTTGATTATCCGTTTTCCAGTGCAATATGGTAAGATATCAAAAATAATTAATCATAATTTATTCTAGATTTCAAAATATTATATTCGTGTCATCAGTAGCTCATAGAACTTATAAGTTCTGATTGCTTGTGAAATTCTAACTCTTCCTCTGCTTATTTTAATAAAATCCATCAATTGGCTATATTTTTGGCCGAAAAGACAAAGCTAAATTATTATTTTATTTTGTAGGTATTTGTGTTTCACAATGAATAAATCTGCTACCATGAATAAATTGTACAAGATCTTCCTCCACTTCTTACCTGCCATGTTAATCGACTCTCTTGCAATCTGTGTCGGACAAAAACCAAGGTACGTGGTGATTGCACAATATTACTATCAAAACTATATTGAAAAACTAATGGACCGATTCTGCGGCACAACTGACCAATATTATGACAAGGCCATCTTACGCTCCAACTTCTGTACATAATACTACTGAATTATACTGGATACTGTCAAAATGTCATGAAATTGCTGTGCATTCAGGCGTTTTACACGTAAACTGCAACTTTACTCGTATGTTATGAAGCTGAGTCAGAAAGACCCTGTTATCTACCATCGTTTTTCTATATTTGTGCGCAGTTTCTATGATATGTTTTCTATCTGACAACCTGAGAAAAACGCCTGACTGCACAGCAACTACATGTCTTTTGTTAATATTTAGAACGATTTTGTTTTTCATAATATAGCCTTGACATAGCATTGGCGTGATATGCGGCAGAATCGGTCCATAAATTTTATAGTTCACTATATAATTTACTACTATCCTTAGTGAATTTTAGTAGAAGTTTATTTCATTTATTCATTTTAATTACAATCATTCACACTTAGGACATTCAGTAATTGTTTTGACTTTTCTTATTATATGAATCTTGAATGGTTGGCAACCCAGTAGTTGTCCAGTCCAGTTATGACTAATTATCTTTACTCGAAGTTTTTGCTGGCATTTTTATTATAAATGCAACTATACCCACTAAGGACTATTTTCACTTGAGGCTATCTATTAGAAGTGTATTTTTTCAATTTTAACTACAGTTTTATTGATAAATCTTAACATTTCCGGGACGGCACCGATTTCTAAACAATCTACTGTACCGGCTGTAAACTTGATTTCATTGTGTATGTTATGCAATTTGTTTGATAAAAATTTGTGGTCATTGAAAGACATACATTTATAATATTAATTTATTTTTGATCATTTTATAAAGAATGGTGACGTTCAAAACAATTTCTAAAATGCATAGATGGTTGATTTTTTCTTTCCTCCTATTGCTTTTCTGTCAGAATAGACAATACAATCTTTTTTTCTTTCTCTCGCATTTAAAATATGCCACTGATTAATCAGTATATTTGTTCATTTTTGTGCTGCCATAATGGTTTGTTTTTTTCTATTATATTGTCTAATAATTCATTTGTAAAATATAAAATAAAATAATCTATTGGATGTCTTATATTGCTTGGTATTTGTAGTTTGTTGATGTATGTCAGACTCTATTATTATTGAAGGACAATCGGCACATTCGCTAATGTTTTTCCTCTCTTCATTTAGTTTGTCAAACTTCTTCTTTTTGTTGGTTGGATAATATCACCATCACATTCATCACTATCTTCGGTGCGAATAGTAATTTCCTAAAATTTGTCTGGTTGAATGTCTATTTGAAACTCATCTTCACAAAATTTACCAGTCGTTTTGCCATATTAAAAAGCGCTCGGTCGTTTTAAATATTAAAAAAAAGACTTTAGAGCAAAAAAAGGCTAAAAATACTACTAAAATAACTAAAAATTATTTTCAAAATACAACACTTTTTATCATTGCTATATGTAATTTATTCAACTTTTCGATGCAAACTGAGTCATTGTTTATAAAATAGCCTGTGCCTCACAGAGTATGTTTGTCCACTCAGATGGACAGCAGTCCCCAAAGAGTTAATGGGCGGTACGTTGTTCCATACAGCAGTGTCACCCAAAACACGGCCCTAGCAAAAAGATTAAGAAAGTATTTTTTTCTATTGCAGATTATTAAAAGCCTATAAAAAGATCCACAAGTTTTCAAACGTAATCTCATTCTTCTGTACTAATGAATGGACATTTACAAATAATAACGTTCAAGCGCTATGGAAGAAAATATCTCCAAAAGATCAAGAAATGTTTGATTTCAACATGCAAACAATGGATTGGTCAGCTTACATGAAAACTTACATCAAAGGAATGAGGATATACTTATTCAAAGATGATTTAAGCACAATTGAAGCAGCAAGGCGAAAGTGGAACAGGTAATTTAATATTTAAAAAACAATATATTTTTTAATATGACTTGTATAATTTTATCTTATGTTCTACTTCTAGGTTCTACTATCTACATCAAATAGTAAAGTTAACTATAGCATTATTTATATTATATGGATTATGGTCAGTATTTAGTTCTATGTTAATTTAATTCAAAGGATTTAGTTTTTAATTATATTATCTAGATTGTAAAGTGCCCATATACGATTTACATTAAAAATGAATGACTGTGGTGCTTTGTTATATCTGTTATAACCAAAGTCATTTTTTGTAAGATATAAAAGCATTTTATGCAATTTTATAAAAAATAAATTCAAATTATTATAAGATTCAATATTTATAAAAGAAAAATGAAAAAAGCATAAAAAGAGCGAAGTGCAATTGTGTGTGAATTATTTTTTGTTAGGTATTATTGTAGATTTTATATGTATATTATGCTTATTTTTATTATCACACAAAATAATATTTTCGTTATTCTATCTTTTAGACCTTCTTGGTTTTCATCAGTAACGAAATGGAAATATTGTTTTGTGTATTATATGTAATATATTATTGCTTAAGCGTTTTTGTATGAAAGTATTATGTGTTTAACATGACAAAATTAAGTATTTTTAATCAAATCAATTATTTCACTTACTAAAATAGGATTAATAAACCAATGATGTATAATAATTATGTGAAAAATATTGTATCGGAATTATTGGATCCTTCATCATCATTGCTTAAGATATATTTTTTGGAGAAGTAGATTTCTTATAAATACTCGCAAGATTATATTTATATATATATATATATATATATATACATATATATATATATATATATATATATATATATGTATAGGTGTGTATATAATAATTTATTCAAATTACGTTTCTATTTCAATAATCGGCGATATGATATTTATTTCAATACACACCTGACTTTTGCGTTCCAATAATAAACTAATATTACATAATAGTATAAATTCACTTTATCAAATTATTATCACAAACTGACTAAAGGCAAAAGCATTTATAATTAATTACATTAATACAATTTTTTGTGTATGCTTTTGATTATATTAGTAATTTTTGTGAAAATTTGCTATATATATTTTTATAAATACTTTCCAAAAAAATCACCCATACCATTATTTGATAGAAAAATTCATCGATATTCTCTGTTATGTTCATATTATGTATATTGTTTTATAAAATAAACTATTATTTAACAAAATATAAAATATATATTTTATCAGCATTTCCTATTTAACTAGTAAATATGAAAATCATAAAATTCATTATTAAACTGGTTTCGTTCAACATTTTTAGTTTTGGATTACATGATTCAGCATATTTCTTTTAAATGAATACATCTTTTAATTTTTTTAACTTCTCATAGAGTAAGTGGTAGTAATCGCAAAAAATCGAAAAGGAATATGTTTATATATCTTTACGCTTCAAAAGTTTCTGAATATTTTGACATACCTTGAAAAAAATGGATGTGTGTGTATGTGTGTGTGCGTGCGGATACAAATTTTTGTCGACGATTTCGGGAAAGCCAATCAACCGATTTGAATAATTCAAAAAATATTCGATTCGTATTGGTAAGAAGACGTGCTGAGTAGTTTTTGGCGATGGCAGGTCTAGCCGTTTCGAAGATATGGGGCATAAAGAACCAAAAATGGTAATTCAGTTTTCAAAAAAACGAAGCGTCCGATTTTAATCATTCAAAAAACATTTTACCTGTATTGACAAGATGGAGTACTGATTAAATTTTTGGGAAAGCACGTCCAGCGGTTATGGACTCCCAATAAAAATAAGTTAAAAAAATGTCATTTGGCGGTCAAATATGTTTATTAGGCATATGTACATCAAATTTATCAGATATTTTACAGAGATTTCAATAATGTGTACACATTTTGTGTATTTTTTTGGACGTGACAAGATTTTTAATTACGGTACGGGAAGTACCAGCAATTTGCCTTAGGGCACGATGCCATGTACCCCACTAGTTTATAAATTAATCGATTGTATGACCCAATTGAACATTTATGATATTAAAATTAGAAGCCATTTCAATTCATGGTAAACAAAAGTAAAATGTTTCGAAAATGCATCGAAAATCGTATTTCCACGTGTGGATCACACCAAAAATCGTCAATTTTGTGTGGGTTAAAATTAAAACATAATTATAAATGGGAACATAATTATAGAAAATTGAAACATAATGATTTTAAAAAAAGGCAATGTCAAATTACTGAGTCTATAATAATTGGCGAATGGACTAAAGTACATAATTTTAGTATAAACCAAATAAATCGGTCTAGATAACACATAACATGGGTGAGCACGTGGTCTTCAACGTGTTAATATTGCATAAATTAAAACAATATTTTATTTAATAATAATATAAAATTATATAAAATATAATAATAATAATAATAATAATAATAATTTATTGATAAATCAATTATAGAAAATATATAAACGTACAGCAATTAATCAGACAAGCTTATATCTTCATGTTTAGTTTCATTTTCAGTAAATTGAGCAACATACTATATTGTGCGATATAAATGACTAAATGTTTATCAGTCAGCTATATATATATATATATATATATATATATACATGCATAAATATAATTTGTACCTTAAATATGGATCCACAATAGACGCCATTGATAACTGCAGAAAAGGAGTCCTCATACACTTCACTGGCACTTCAACACTGCGTTCATATAATCGTAACACTTGTCACTTTTATATTATTTCACTGATTTGTTCTTGTCAAATTCAATTAACACAGCATATTAATTATTTTATAAAAACACCAATCTACACACACTTGATTCTTAAATATCTTCTCCTTTGATATGGTATAATTTGTGAATTATAATTAGGCTTATTGCATCCAATTTTGCAAGTGAAACTGAAACTGTTTTGTGTATATTCAATCATAGAAATTCCTTATGTAATATGTATAAAGGCGGGTTTAAGTCTCCAGAGTCAAATTTTATTTTATTTTTATGTAATGGAATATTTCTACCAAAATTAAAAGGAATTGCAATATCCATGACCATCAAATTAGATAGATGCAATTTTTACACTCTTAAACCATAAAAAGACAATGAAATTTACTGAGAAGCGCAAGTCGTCGGATAAAATGAATTGAATCAAAGTAGATACAACCAAGTTCAAAATTGAATTAGGGTAAGTGGCATTTTGTCGTTCTATAAAATTTCCAACTGCTCATTTCGGAAGTATTGTTTTCGCTTTCCACTTGAATTTTTGAAATCGGTTCAGCCGTTTTTTAAAAAAAACGTTGAGCATATACAAATTACAAAATATATTTTCTGAAATATATGGCTCATTCATTTTACTCAAAGGCAGGTCCACCTCCACCTCGAGACTCAACATTCTGTGTAACGTAGAATCTTAGATTTGACAGAAGAATAAAGTTTGTGATGAAACTTTAAATATTGTGTTGTAAATTTTGCCTTGCAGCGGAGTTTCTTCGAGAGATAAGAACACTATTAGTCCTTTAGCCTTTTTAACAGTACTTATCTTAATTCACAGTTTTAATAAATGGAGAATTATATGAATATGAGGACGTTGAAATAATATGATCTCTTTGTTGTTAATTAAACAGTACTGATATGGCCGATGCTGCTTTGAAGAATGAATTTTGCAATGTGCGATTTCCTGGAGAATAGTCGTTCATCTTCGAATATCTCCGATACTCTTCGTCTATCCTAGTGGCGTTCTTAAGAATCGGAAGGATGTTGGGGTGGTGCATCGGGCATAACAATTGCTTGTTATTCTTGCAATGGTTGCAATACTTTCCAACAACCATCTAGATTTGTTATTGGGATTCCTAATTATTACATTGTCACAAAAATAGATTTATATTTTTTTCATTGTAATTTGAATTTGTGGCAATGAATTTATCAATAAGAAATTTAAAATTATCATTATCAATAGGAAATTTAGAATTAGCATTTTAAGAATCCTCGTTTTTATAATATAACACCTACATTCTATTTTTAACTTCTCGTAGGATAAGTTACAATATATAGTAATCGCAAAAAAATCGAAAATGGAAATTTTTACCTATATATATTTATGTTTCAAAGGTTTCTGAACATTGTGGAATACCTTAGAAAAAATGGATGAATGTGTGTGTGTGTGCGTGTGTGTATGTGAGTGCAGATACAAATTTTCGTCGACGATTTTGAGAACACGGATCAACCGATTTGAATAATTTAAAAAACATTCGATTCGTATTGATAAGGAGACGTTTTTGTCAAAGGCAGATCTAGCCGTTACAAAGATACGGAGCAAAAAGTGCCAAAAACGGCAACTCAGTTTTTAAGACAATGGTGCGTCCGATATTGATAATTCAAAAAACATTTTACTTGTATTGACAAGATGAAAAACTGATCAAATTTTTGGGAAAGCAGGTCTAGCGGTTTCGGAGATCTAGTAAAGAAAGTAAAAAAATGCCATTTGGCGATCAAAAATGATCATTAGACATATGTACATCAAATTATCAGATAATTTATGGAGATTTTTATAATATGTATCAATTTTGTTTACATTTCTTTAGGTTCCGTAACATCGTTTGCCTATTAGACAGCGACGCGGCGCTTACGCGCTTTGATATTTCGTCTCTATGCAGCTAAAGCAATACGATTGCTTTGAAAAAAAGTTCAAAATACTTACAACTAAATAAACACTTAATTTTCAAACGTTCCAAAAAAGTCAATTTTATCAAAGTTTAAAAAAAAATCTTTTTTAACAATTTTAAGCAATTTGCCTTAAGGTACGATGCCATACACCATTAGTTATTCTTGTAATGGTTGCAATACGTTCCTCAATCATCTAGATTTATCCTTGAGATTCCCGCTATTTCATTAGCACAAAAATAAATTTACATTTCTTCATTGTAATTTGAATTTATGACAATGAATTTATCAATAGGAAATTTAGAATCATAATTATCAATAGAAAATTTAGAATTAGTATTAAGAATATCCGTTTTTATAATATAACACCCAGATTCTATTTTCTTTTATTAGAGAAATATTATCTTCTTTAGCATTTAGAAGAGACGACATAAAATTGAGTTTTTTTTAAACATGCACAATATAAATAAAAAAATTGTACAATTTTTACTTTGACTGTAAAAGTGTTTTTCTTCCATAATGCTATAGATGTACAAAGTCGAATCAATTCATCATTCAAATCAAGCTCTAAACAACTAAATACTGTTTCATATGCTCAAATTTAAGGACACTTTTTGTGTCCTGGCTTATATTTGTGTATATATAAGCATGATTTGAGTTGATCTGTTTTCTGTTTCAAATCATTCAAATCAGGAATTAAATTCATTTCAAATAGGATAGATTCATTTTCAAATAGGATTTCAAACAAAATTCTTAATCTAAATATGACAGTTCTTTGCAAGATTATTCCCCTATCTCTGTTTATACATAATTGAAAAAAATAAAAGATAAATAAATAAGTTAAGTATCAGATAATTTATTATATACAAGATAAAACGCACATTTTTTTGCACAAGTCAGGTATTTAATTAATTAGAAAACCTTGGTAAAATATCTACAATTATTAATTATACATATTTTTTTTAGTTTGAAGTCCATATATTATCATAATAGTTTTATTACCACATGTTTGGCAAATATACAATAAAAAATTATCTAACTTTATTTACAAAATGGTACGATAGTACCAAAGATTAGCAACAAAACACTACTTAAATGAATTTTATTCATATACAGAGATATTGGTCTGGGTAAAATTAATCTGCACAAGTAACATGTGCATCTCAAACTAAGTGTTAATACTTAATGAAACTAAAAAAAAAAACAGAAATATATAAATTAGAAAATAATGATACTTATCACTCAAAAACTCATACTTTTATATTTTTTTCCATTTCAGATTTATCAAAAAACATACACTTATTACTCCACTTCCTTGCACAACATTTGTATCACATAATTTATATACAAAAAAATATACACGACGGCACATCTTCATTGTAAGGTTCTTGAACACCATTCTAATTAATTGTTCAGACTGCACTTCTGTCGAACTAGTTTTGTTCACCCACAAGTACTTTCAGTTTAGTCAGTCACATAATCAAATTCATATTTTAGGCACTATCATTGGTTTTCAACATTACTTTTCCTGCTGCTTGTTGTTGATTCAACATAGCTTCTTGCATATCACGTAATTGTCTTCGGCGCTTTTTACTCCATAGCTCATGGCAGTCTTGTCCTTTCGGTAGATCAGGAGCCGGCATTCTGGAATAAGAAATTGTTTGATGATGTTTATTAATTCCTCTAAACAGTGTTAATTTTTTTTATTCAATTTAAAGATTTTTTTTAAAACACATAGTTCAATTTCATCAAATAAAATAACAGAACTGAATAAATTTTGAAACTGAAAGTAAAATACATACACAGTAGTACCCCTACTTACAAATGACATGATATACAAATGTTTGGGGATACGATCCACCAAAGCAGCGATTTGTTGCTTTGACATACAATCAAAAATCAAGATCTGAGCTTTAAGCGAGAAAGTTAATGAAAAACTCTAGAAAAACGTTAATGACAAAATAAAAATATGAAAAATTTCATCAGTTGTAATGATGATTTTCCTCCCATAGAAATATTTTGGCTGTTTTATGAAACTCAACTTACATTAAAAGTGATTGTACAGTTATATGTTGATTTTGCGCTTTTTTGCTTTTTGTACATTCAGAAAATGTTGTTTACTTTTATACCATGGGTCCAAATAAAAAGAGCCATGTCTCTTGACTGAAAGCATGACATTATTGAAAAATATGAGGATGAGAAGAATGTACGAGCATAACACATCATAGATATGTACCGTGTTTAAACAGAAGGGGTAGATAAAGGGTATAACTCCAACCTTACAATAAATAAAAATCACTTCAAAAAAGTTGCAACAGTTCTAACATGAAAGTTATCAGAGTACGACTCTATTTATAATAATTAACAATTTCTACAACAGTTAATTCATTCTATGCTTACTTCTCTGGCTGCACATGCTTCAACCAGGCTGACTTCAAAGCATCTTCAGCAGTAATCCTCTTATCAGGATCCAATTCTAACATTTTATCTAAAAGATCTATAGCTGAAGAAGGCATGAAAACAAATTCTTCTCTCAGTCTCCTCCGATGAATCTTTTTAGGCTTGAGGGAGTGGAATAAGGGCAGGTTAATCACAGATGGCCATACCGCCGGAGACGGAGTACCACAAATGCGAGATATTATTTCCAATTGAATTATTTCTGTATTTGCCTGTAAAAGATAAGAGATGTACAGAATAAAATTTTTAATAATCAAATATTATTAAAATTATTAAACAAAGTGTAAGTGTACCTTTATAAATAATTGGCTTAAGAATTGAGATTAAGCAAGGACAATTGAAGGAAAATTCTTATAAATAAATGAGTTTATTTAAAATCGTCAACAAATTATTTTTTAACAATTAATTTCAAAAGAATCTTTAACTGCATCTTTAATAAAAACTAATTGGAACAACTCCTAACTGATTTTGAAGTCGTTGAATTATTAAAATTAGTTTACAACTTTTGACTAACAGTTGAACAATTTTGTGCTCATCTGCTAACTCTAAAGCGGCTATAAGAAATGGCTTTTATATTGTTGAAATTGGTGAAATCTATATTTGAAAAAACATTGACAAAAAGTCAAATTCTTATATATATTATATTCTCATATATATATATATATATATATATATATATATATATATACACATATATATACACACTCATATATATTATATATATATATATATATATATATATATATATACTATTTTGCTATCAAGAGATGAAAAATGTCTCGGGAATCGCACTTCCTAGTAAAATCATAAATTGTATCTTCAGGTTAACTAAGTAAAAACGATTTTGAACGGTTCAGAATTTTTCAGATAAAATTTTGATGAAAAATTTGTCCCTTATTTACTGATAAACTACTGATAGAAACAGCTCGGCCCATCGTCGCAAAATATTTATCATATTATCCTTAACAAGATTTATTGAATGCCTTTTAAATTTTTAAATACCGCTATTGACCATTTTTCTGGCGCATATACGCACACAGATTTAAAATTTCTAATAATAAACGATTCAGAATGACTTGCAACTTCCAGAAAAAAAGATTAACAAATAAGATTTTCTTGCAAAAATCATTCACTTACATTCAAATCATTTTAATAATCTCACTTGTGGATAAAAAATTATGAGCACATTGGTGAATATGAAAATAATTAAATAATTGGTGTACTTACTTGAAATAATGGCTTTTTCAAAAATAATTCACCTAATATACAACCACAACTCCAAACATCAATTGCTGGTCCATATCGTTCTTCTCCTAGAAGTAATTCTGGTGGTCGATACCATAATGTAATAACCTAAAAAATAGATTATTCGGTAATACATATAAACAATAATTAATTACAGTATTATATATATATGCAAACCTTATTAGTATACGGCCTTTGTCTATCTTCAGCATTATACAGTCTAGCTAAACCAAAATCAGCCAATTTCACTTCCCCTCTGAACATAATTTTTTCATGAGCAAAAACAAATACATAAATATAAAATGATAAAAGTCACTACCCACCTATTATTCATTAATATATTACTACATTTTATATCACGATGTAAAAAATTTCTTTTATGACAATAATTTAATCCATCTAGAAGCTGTTTCATAATGCTTGCATTATTATATTCATTGAAATCTACCATTCCTGATTCTAAAAGTCCCATTAAATCATGATCCATATATTCAAAAACTAAATAAAATGATCCTTTGTCCTAAAAATGCAAATATAATAGTTTATTATTCAAATTATAAATTTTGTGTTAAGTTATAGGGCTTACTTTTCTGAAATCTGTAGCATCCTGTTTATCTGTTACAATTTCTCGTAAATTAACAATATTTCTATGATTCAGCTGCCGTAATATCTTGATTTCACGAACTGCTGTTATGGGAAAGCCTTCTTTTTCATGTTCTAAACGAACCTTTTTTAATGCGACTAGTTCATCAGTTCTATTGTCTTTTGCTTTGTAAACCTAAAAAAAAATACATAAAGTGAAAATATTTAAATACATAAATACATAAATTTATGTAATAAGACATGTGTTAGAAATAAATCTATAGTAAGTTACTGATGTAATCCTTGGTATTATTTAAACATGCAAGACTATTGTAAAGAAGCAATTTATCTTATTTATTCAAATTATAGGATACTTACTTGTCCATAAGTGCCCTCACCAATTTGTTCAATCATTTGGAATACCTCAACACACCTTTCACCCCAATCTCTGCCTGATAATTGACCTTGTCCTAAAACAGCATTAGGACTTGACAAGATCACACGTGATGTTCTTCTCCGTAATATTTTAGGTCTCTTATGCTTCATCTAAAATTAAAAAAAAGGGAGAATAAACCTTATATGTAATTCAGCTTAAAAAAATGTTATATACAAAAATATGATGAGAATATGGAATTCATATAAAGCTTAGAAAAACAATTTTACTATTTTCAATAATAAAATTGTTGATATTTTAATAGTAGTTGTAAGTGGCATTTTGTCTAAAGGCAAATTGCATCAATTTCATGACATGTGTAAATAATCGGATTAAATCAATAAGTATTCAATATCTTAATTCATAATTTATTTAGAATTGCTGTACAGCGTCACAATAAGAGAAACTATTGCAGATTACTCAATTTTGCGCCATATTTTTATAACACATTCTCAAAAAGCAATCATGTGTCTGATACATACAGGGAGTATTTTCTAAAAACGCGGCTGATTAATTCAAATTATAAATATTTTTTAGAAATGAACCACTGTTTGTAGGACAATAATTTTTTATTATGTTCATTAAATTCCGAAACTTAAATTCTTTAAGATCGTTGAAAAAAAAATCGATTACAAAAAAACGGCCTAGCCAATCTTTGTCAAAATGCGATTTTCAAATGACTTTTGAATAGTTTTTGAATTTTCAAAATCAGTTCATGATTTTTGGCTAAAACGTGAACGAATTCTTTTGCACTTCTTTACTTATTCTAAGAAAATGGCTCAGCGGATCGTATAAAAAAAAACTAACCAAAGCTAATCTTCATCAAGTTGCATCAAACGGATTTTAAAATTTTGAAATCAGTTACATACAATACAACACACACATACATACTTTTTCTAGTAAACATAAACTCTTCTTTGAGAAGTTAATAAATTAGTCACAAAAATGAAAAAATAAGTAGTAATCGTAATAAATCATACACAAAGTTTGTTTTCAATGTGCTGTAAAAAGCAGATGTATCTCAAAAAAAAATCTCACCATAGTTCCACCTCTAGGAGACGGGCCTAAACCTGCAGCCCTTTGAACAGAATTCATAGAATGAACACCATGACCTTTAGATCCAGAACTGCCAAATGTTGGAGGTGTGCCTCCAGTGGTATCGTCGTCTTCGCCACTTAAGTCTTCTGTGCCAGGAACCATTGGAGGCATTGGTAAATTCATAATACCTAATTGAAAAATATTTGTAAATATATATGTACATACGCACATCAAATTTTAAAAGCATTAACATTATTCCTATTTATTAACTTCCCGAAGGAGAAGTTTATGTTTTCATCAAAAAATCTGATTTGCTAATTTTATGTTTTCTCGACGTTTCAAGCCATTCTGAAACGAATGAGACCAAATTTGGAGAAATTGTGTGTGTGTGAACAGATTTTTTGCCGTAAATCGACCTTTGCTCAAAAACGCCTAGACCGATTTCAAAAATTTAAAAGCCATTTGATGTATCTCGATGAGGAAAATGTGTTAAACATTTCGTCCATATTTAACCTCGAACTACCGAACCGATTTTTAAAAATCAAAAACTGTTCGAAAGATATTAGTTGGGAAGGATACTCCATAGTTTCAGGTAAAAATCTACCGAGCCGTTTTCTTGTAATTAACTGTTGAAAAAAAAATTGGATCCGATTTTTATGGAACTTTTTTTGCCGATATATATCATGGTCTTATAGAACTTACTGAAATATTACTCCCTTACGACAAGTAATTTAATTTAAAAAATTCAAAGTTTCCGAAAATGAGTAGTATTTTTGACCTTTGATAAAAGAAAAATTAGCCGATTTACTTGGTATAACGAGACAGTACTTGGTCTTAATGAACATACTAAACCATTAAAGTCCTACGCAAACTGGTTCAATTATAAAAATTATTGATTTTTACCACCCGAAATACTTTAATACTTTAATACTTTAACTCATAAATTAATTTTCTTTTTTCCTGAAGTCGATTATTTACACATATTGGGAAGTTCATGTATCTTGCTTCAAGACAAAATACCAATACCAACTAGTTAAATGTTAAGATTGAAAGTTCAAATTACGAGGTTTATCACACTTTATTTCTTATGTTTCATGTTCTAAAAATGTATTTGTAATGTAACTGTAATCACTAGCTATCTTCGAGACACCAAAGAACGTACATATGTTTCGACACAGATTCTGATTAGAATCTTTTGAATGCGCGACGAAATTCTAAGCTGTGATGAATGTTAATAATTCAACCGCTTATCGTAGGCTTGTAATATATTAGTATGCCATTTGATCGAAATGGTTAAAAAAAATTTAGATTTAATTTCGAAAAAACGGCCTGGCCGATCTTTACTAAAAACTAATCAACGCGGTTCCCAACCAATATCCTTCAAACAATTTGAATTTTTAAAATCGATTCAAAATTGTGTGCTAAAATGTGGACAAAAATTTGCTCACATACACATACACATATTTGGTCTCATTCGATTCAGAATGATTTGCGACGTCGAGAAAATATAAAATTAGCATTCGATTTTCTTCGCGAAAACACTTCTTCAGAATGTTAATAATACAGCAATAATAAAATTCTTACCTTTCTTAACAGGTGCAGGTGCAGGTTTCGTAGGAGTTTTGTTGATTACTTTAGGTTGAGCTTGAGGTTGTGGTTGTGTTTGTGGTTGGGACTTAGGTGGGCTAGGAGTACGACTAGGAGGAGAGGCCATATTTTCTAATTCTGCTGATGTCAGACCCGGAGGCATTGGCAACTTTGTTAGATTTTTGGGTTGATTATTAGCAACTGCTGGTACTGTATTAGAATTGTTCACCTGTTGTAAGAAAAAAAGATAATAGATTAAATCAGATACATTTCAATTGAATCATGAACCTAATATTCTGAATATTTTTATATGTTTCATCAAATTACCATAAATAAAAAAAACTGTATTACCTTATTTACTGCTGGCTGCAAATTTGCAATAACCTTCCCAGGTGTAGGTGGAGTTTGAACAAGAGTATTTGTGACCGGTGTCAAACTCTTAGGAGTTGTATTTTTAACAACATTGTTGACTATGGAATTTTCCACAACTGGCTCATCAGGAACAGTGGTACTGTCATTAACAGGCTCCGTATTTTCTATATTAATTTGAATATTCGCAATATCATCTGTTTTATTATTTGAATTTGAATTATCTACTTCATCCATGTTTGGTTTCATTTCTTCTATATTAGTAGGCATTGGTATGTCGTCAATGTTCATAGGCATTGAATTTGAATCATCCATTGTTAAAATTTCACCATTTTCTTTGGCCGGTGTACCTTGAGTAACGGAGTTAGTTTCTGAATTAACTTTATCTTCAGTTGTATTTGTAGAATCTTCAGTGGCAGGTTGTGATTCTTCTTTATTTTCAATTAACTGTTTCCATGCCTAAAGCATTTATTGAAAAAAAAATTATATACAAAGTAAAAAAAAAGAAGGTAAATATAGGAATAGGACAAACCTTAGCTCGTTTGTATCTGTCTTTCACTAATTCTGCAAATAAACTAGTATCACTGATTTTGGCTTTGTCTATCCTTCTAGCAATAGCAATTGGCGATATTTCTGGAGGACTTTTTGGTGATTTTGATCTCGATTTTATCGTTTTTCCTCTTGACCTTGATCGTGATTTCCGTAGCCTAGTGGATGAACTTGGTTTTTGTAATATTGGAGATTGTGGACTAAATGATCTCCTGGACACACGCCTAGTTCTGAAATATTTAAAAAAAATTCATTGATATTACAATATACTTTTGCTATATATATAATATTCTCTTCATTCTTTGAACTATTATTATTTTATATTTATTATATTTATATAATCAGGCATAACATAACGATCCCTTAGCAATCAATCACTGTAAAGTTAAATTAAATTTTATAACTAAAATGTATGTATAATTAAATTTGAGAAATTACAAAAAGTGGTAAGTACTTACAATTTACATATCTTAGTGTTAAAAACAGAAAAAACAATACTCCATGGTATGAGTTTATGGTAATGCACTAAATTATATATTATAAACATTAAACTGCTTATATTTAAATACAATATGTTTAAATTATTATTTATATTTATATTTATTACCAGCTCAGTGCATTACCATAAATTCATACAATGCATTATTTTCACTCTTTTTAATTTTTCGAACTCTTTGAATGAAGACTAAGACTATAGCCGTAACATATTGATTTTAGAAGAAATTTTGAAAGAAATTCATGTGTTTTACTGATGTTATGCCTAAGTATTAGACTCTGTTAATACAAATATAAACATCAAATTCAAAAGTATACATGTATACATACAAACACACCTCATATCATTAAAATTATTTAAACATTTGCCAAAATCTGGACTAGTGACTTATAGTTCTATTAACAGATGTTTCACAATTTATAAAATATGAAAAAAATTAATCAATATAACTATGTATATGTATAACTTATGATATTTTTAAAACATTAGTACTGGAATTAATAGCACACAAAATATTTGGAAAATTTAACTCAAGCTGCAAGTTCTCTATGACAAATCCATGAAGATAAATTTGAAATGGATGCAATTTCTTGAAAATATCTTCATTAGCTTCTATAGTTACATACATTCTAATAAATTAAATCATGTAACAATTTGTTGAATAAAGTAGAAAATTATAAAGACCTGCCAAAACTAATGAAGAATTTTTAATATAGAAAAATAATTCATCTGGTTTGAGTTGAATTTATAGCTAATCACCTTGATCTTGAATGTATTTTATGTCTGCTTGGACTTCTTGATTTTGATCTAGATCTGACAATTATTCTACTGCTTCTTTCTCTCCTGGTGTCCCTTTCTCTGGCAATTACCACCATATTACTAGAAACATGCCGAGAACCAGCTGATCGAGATTCATGTCGCACGATACGATCTCGACTGGAGTGTCGATTTGACTCTTTTCTTCTCTTCGATGGAGGTGGTGATAAATCAAGATCTTCATTAACAGATCTGTGGTGACGGTGTGATGAACTATGGCGATGATGACACGAATCTTGATGAAAAGAATCTAAAAAATACAAATGAAATAAATTATTATATAATTATTGAATAATATTGTGATTTAAAAAAAACAGTTATGAAAAATTACATCTAAAACGGAATTAGAAAATTAGCATAAGAGCGATTAATTGAAACATACAATAACTTTTAATTATTTCTTGTTTCTTTATTAAAAAAAACTCTCTGGGCAATCTATACTGAAACTTAACGAGTGTAATAAACAACTAATCCTTTATATGGCTTTTCAGATGTGAAAATTGATTCAGAATTTTGTGCAAAAACAAATGTTTTTTTCTATTCAACTATTAATTACAATGATTAGGCTAAATGTACCATTAAATAATTGCCTACCCATCAATTTGTAAATTATAAATAACATGTAAATTTGTACCTGGACTCCTATGTTTGGAGATACTTCTACTATGCGGGTAAACCAAGTCTAAACTAGATTCATCATCTACCTCAATGGTGAAGATTTTAGTATTTCTAGTTGCTATGGGAGGTGTATGTGGTGACATGTCTGATCGTCTGAAATACATAATGCTTTAATAATACAGTATTATGCAATGAATGACTTTCACATATAGGACTGATGAAGGATTTTAGGAAATTTGAAGTATAACACCTTCTTTTCTTCTGGGATTTCAGAGGAAAACATTTGGATCTGTGGCGGAATGATTTGGATTTGGTTTTCGAATAATAGCTGCTTCTAGATTTTCTGTAAAATTATAACAAGAAAATATTAGTATAGTTAGAAATATTAATGTAATTTCTTAAATAATATGGAACAAAAAAAATTATGTTTGTAATTATAAGTACCATTTAAATGGCCATAGATAATTCTATTTTATTACAATTTACAATTTCAATGTTATGTAATTCATAATTTGTTTGAATTAAATATTAGAAATAAAAAACTTTTATAAATCTTAAAACAAAACTAAAGAAATTTGAACCCTGATGGTAATGTACAAGTTACTATGGTAACTATTCATTCATTAATAATCTATAGTTATACTTTCGATTGATCAAACAATTCCAGAATGCTAAAATCCATGTACACAAAAAAACTACTGATACAATGTTATTGGTCACTTACATGATAAAAAATTAGTCAAACGAAAAATATTGATGTAGATAAAAAGAAATTACCTTGCAGAAGATCGAGATGGCGGAGTTTTTCTAGAAGGTGAATATGAATCATTTTCAATTAATTGTTCATCTGGACTAATGATGGATGCAGGTGAAATATCTTTTGCAGACCTAGCAGCTGCTGCAACAGGTGTTTCCCAATCACTTAAAGCCACTTCACATTTTGGAGTTCTATAATAAGAAAATTATTATAAATTCAACTAGTTATTATACTTTAAGTTTAAAAGAAATAAACAAATTCTCGGTGTAAACTTATTTTAATTTAATTGATTTTCTCTCTTAGCTCTCATATCTCTTAATTACCTCTCATAGCTTTCAATTTCTGATAATTCACTATTGCTTCCTTTTGATCTATCTTTCTTTTTCTTCTTTTTCCCCTTTTTGTCTCTTTTATGTTTTTTTTCTTTCTTCTTCCTGTGCTTTCTATCCTCTTCATCTTCATATACAAGTGGAGAAGGTGGTGTTAGTCGCATATGTTTTCTTGAAATTGAAATTTCTTGAGGTACTATAGGTGAATATATTCTGGCATGTGATGACACAGATGTCGGTGAGTGTTTTCTAATATGAGGTTTTATTGAAGGAATATCAATATACTCCGGTATGACTCTGGATCTTTCAGCAATCCCAGAATGCCTAGAATATGATTGTTCACTAAATGGACTTTCTTCAGACTGAATTTCGCCAGCTTCTGGTGCTGATAAATCCTCACTGCTCACATCTGAATATTCAACTATTGGTCTCAGGGATGCTATCTAAAAACATAATTATTTGTTCAATAATTAAGCTTATTATGTATGAAATGGAAACAAAATAGCCAGAGCTCAATCCAAATATGAGATAATGATTTGTGTTAAAGACAACTTGTTTTTTGAAAGTTTAGTGAATTTCAATTTCAGGCTTCTTTTCAATTTACATAAACATATTTTAGTTCGAACAACAATGTTAAGAAGACTTATCTCATGGCAAACAGACCAAAAATGCAAAATTATAAAAAAATCTTAATTTTAGCATTTACCTGTGGGGTATTGTCTTTAGACCTCTTCTTCTTTTTAGTTTTCTTGCCTGTTTTATTTCTACCATGACGTTTAGTGTGTTTACTTGTTCTATCCCTATCCATTATATGTGAATCACTATTATAGTGATATTGCATGTATTTACTATCATCCAGTATCGTAATTATCTAAAAAGAATATCAGTAATATAATACCCAAACAAAATAATACTCATAATAATTTACCTGGCATTATATCAGATTGCATAAGATTAATAAAATATTTAAAACTTTGTTAACACATTTAAATATTTTTATAAAGGACTTCCATACTTCAATACTATATTATTAAACACTTATAAGAAATCAAAATGATATAATTATAAAATATCTATTTCCCAAATATTTACATAAAGACGACAGTAATATAAAATGGAAAATTATAAAGATAAAATTACATATAATATTAATACAAAATACTATTTCTAGTATTTGTCATTAAACCTTCGAATAAAACTAAGGTTAAGATTGGCGACATATAACCTACAATAAATTTCATGCAATTTGTTAAGCAATAGGTAAATTTATTTTAATAAAAAAAAGAAGATTAAAAGTTTTAGAAAGCAAATATACTAGTAATAAAAAGAATAGCATATTCTTGACTAATCTTATCTGAAGGTGAATTTTACGGTAGCCATTAGTACGGGTGGAACTGCATCGCATAGCAAAATTATTTAAAGCTATATGCATTGTAAATTTTAACATCAAATTGTAGTGAAATAAAATATATGAGGTAAGGACTCACCTGGAATCACGGCGTGAGCCGTATCCATTTATTTGTCACTTCACATTTTGTTACACATAGTTAAATGATATATCTCGATATGTGACATTTTAATTATCGGTTTATAGCTATATGAAGGTCTCTTAGTACTAAATTATTTATAAATTATATGGAGTTTGATATCATAAATCTTAAAAAAATATTCATTCAATTCGATGGAGCATGGATCATAATAATTTCTTTAGATTTAAGTGCAATAAATTGTAAGGGAATTCAATAGCCGTCTGCTATCGGCCATTGTTATACAGCAACGTCATCACCGTATGCTAAAAAAGATAAATTTAAATGGACAATTATGGTAGTATTTTATTATTAATGCGTAAAATAATGAAATTAAATAGCATATGTGCAAATAAGTTATTAGATTAAAATTAAATAATGCCAGGCGATGAAAAAAAGTTTTAATCATAATTCAGTTCGTTTAGTTGGTAGTATGGGTACAATGTAGAATAGTGGTGGGATATTTAAATTATTCTCTGATTTATGTTTAATGAATTTATTTTGACGTATGTTGAAATAAAACATGATACATAACAATATGGAAATATAGAGATTCATATATTTATTAACAATAAAACCTGAACTTGAAATAAATCTAATATATTAAAAAATTTCAGCATATACAAACACTTTTAAAAAATATTCTACTAACAAACAGTTTTCAATAACAATTTCAATTTAATATTATATATACAAATTTTGATAGAATATATTAAAAAGTACAGTATAATATGCTAAACTATGAAATATTCTTATTTTGTATAATAATTTAAGCAGAATATTTATAAATGCAATAAAAAGCAATGAAACTTGAATTATCAATTATAATTTTCAAATATAAATTTAACTGAAATCCCAATGACTGTAAATTAGTTTTGTACTATAAAGATCTTTTTTTCAATTTTCATTCAGCAAGTACATACATACATACATCGTTCATACACTCTTATAAATTTACATATTTCAAATTGAATTATAAAAACAAGTAATGTAATTTCAAGAATAAAATTTAAGAGATAAAATCAAATTTTATATTTATAAAAAAAAAAACTTTTAATTTTTTGATGTATATGAATTTAGTTTTCAAAATCTTGATTTTATAGCTTGCTGAGCTATATAATATAAAAAATAGAATATTTAGTAATTAATGTAAAATAATGTCTTTTCATTACTTCTGATGTGGATGACCCGCTCATCATATTATCCCTTCCTGAAAAATAACACCACACTTCTGGAAACATATTTATATAAACACATAGGACTATAAAAACAACATAAGTTAACGTAAATATAAACTTAAATATGTCTTATTTCTATAAGTCAATTATTAAACAAAATTCTAAAATATATAATATTAAAATTCTAATTCTTCAAGAGTTTTTGATAACCTATTATCTATTTTTCTCCTTTGACTTCTTCTAACAGCATCGGCACGTCGATAAGGCTCACTTTTTAAACCTAATAAAATATCTTCTAAGGCACCATTGTACACCTCATCCTGCTGCAAAAGTTTCTTTTCTCTCACTTGATTCGTCTTATGTTTTAGTTCATTGATCACAGCATCCTGGAAAGCATCAATCTTGATTTCTTAATACAGAAAATAAAATATAGAAAATATATAAAAACTCAATTATGTTCAAAATGAAAAATCAACTGCTAAATTTGAGGTAAACCTTTAAATGTTTATAAATACTATAAATGTTCATTTAAAAATTGTACAGTCATATTTTAATAGCATTCAATAATTGTAAATTTTATTGAAAAATCATCTGGTAGAAATCATTTCTATTTATCACTCGAAGGAGAAAAAAATATTTTTCAATTGTTTACTTTTAATTTAAAAAAAAAAATTAAAACCTGTTGCTTTTTCTGATTAATTTTGTTTTTCTTGATTACTTCTTCATTTGGTTTATTTAAAGCTTCTAAAGCCGCTAATTCTAGTCTTCTTCGCTGCTCATTATCTTGATCAGCAGTCTGTAATATAATGTAAATATTACCTATATATATAATTAATTTTTAAATTTGTAAGATTTTGTCAAAGGTTCTAATTATATTTATATTATAGTTCTGAATTTATATAAATATTTAAGATTTTACTGCTATATTTTTTACGTTTCGTAAGCATCATCACTTTAATTACAATATTTCCAAAATATCATTTATAATTAAAAATGTGAGCTATACAGCAAAGCTTTTATTTCCCAAAATAATTGTAATAAAGAATACTGACTGAAAACTTACCTTGAAAGCTTTGATAAATCTTACTATTAAATTAAAGAATGTGTTTGCATCTACAGTTCTATGACTTTCACCAAAATATTCAACACATTCTTTGAAACTCTCTTGTGCAGTTTTTGCTTCAGCTTTAAGTTTTCTTAATTTATCCTCAGAATTTTGTAAGAAATCTTTGAGTATGATGTTCGGACCTGCCGAATTTTTAGATCTTTGTTCTGCTTCTTTACGAATAAGTTCCATACCCTTTTCTAAATTTTCCATATCTGCATTTATGTTCTCCAAAGATACTATAAACAAAAAGTATGAAAATCAAATATCAATAATATGATTGTCCTTATTTATTATTGCATAAAATTATATATTTATAATTTTTTTTTACAACTTTTTTATTACCTTGAGCAGCTTTATCTATATATAAAAGTTCAGTTTCAAAGTTCAATAATTCTGGAAACTTTTGTCTTATTGTTGAAGTTATATAATGTAGCAAACAAATTCGTTTGTCGGCACTTTTTGTATCAAGCAAAGTATCTAAGGATTGTAATTTAAATCCATATGCTGGTCCACGTTTGCTACTATTCAAATAATTTCCAAAAGCTAATATGATTTCAAGAATTTTTCGTAATTTTTGCGAACTCTTCACGGAGGCAGAACCAGATATCACAGCATGGATTTGCTGCAATTAAAATATAATGTCATGTATGCATTTCATTCATTCATTAAATTGAAGTTATAGCATTCAAAACTTACAGGAGTTACCAAATGTACGTTATCAAAGAAGTTTCCTATATAATTCATGATGTTCAATTTGGCAGTAATTCGTTCAACTTTAGTTAGATTCAATAAGAATTTATCTTCGTCTGTAAGTTGAGAAATATTTTTCTTTTCATTTTGATATTCACGATAAGCTTTTGCTTCTGTTTCTGTTGGGACCATCCTTTGCAGTAATTCCACATTATCCAAAGGCAATTGTTTAAGATCTAATGAATTTATTGCTGCTATTACTTTCTCTACTGGCATTTCTAATTTTCTTCTAGATATAGCTGCAGAATAAAATAAATATTATATTTAAAAAAATAATATAAATTTTTCAAATACAAAGCAATATCTTTTATTTTTAGCTTACCTATATTTCTCAGCCTGGTATGCTCCAGTAAAGAAATGCTTTCAGGTTTCTTAAACCTTTTACTAGGGAATGTAGATAATCCATCTGTATCACTATGGCCATTCAGCAATGTTCCATTCAAGCTAGGGCCAAGTTTAAACCGTTCTTCAAAGTCGGTAAAGTCTATGTAACTGATTATTTTATCATCATCCAGCTCATTGAATATTGTTCCTCGAACCTTTACAAAAATTGTATTTTGGATTATGATTCAAAATCTTACTAACTGTAAAGTTGTATAGATGTAAAATTATGGTATCTGTAGTCAATGAATACATGGTCATTTTGTTAAATATTTCATATAAGATTCATTTATAAAGAATTAATTTTTTGTAATACAAAAGACTGATAAAATTCGAAAATGGCTCTTCAATTTTAAATTAATTTAATATGCATCTAATTTCCATATGTAATTACATTGATGAATATTTTAACCATAAAGTTAACCACGTTTACCAATATTATTTCTAACAAGGTACTCAAACATCCATAAATTTCAAACATTCATATTTTGGACCGATATTATCATTACCTGGTTTGGTTTCAAAGCAATCCAATTGAGCGTCGGAAGCTTGTATTTTGTTTGCACCTTCCTTTTAATTGTCATGGCTCCGTCTGGCGCTGGCATCATCCCTGGTGGTGCTGGTGGCGGAGGGCAGGACGGTGACAATAGACTCGGAGGTGCAGGCGGAGGAGGACAAAACGGTGGGGGAGGAGGAGCAGCGCATACAGGTGGTGGTGGCGGCGGTGGCGCTGGAGGTGCTGGAGGAGGAATGGGTATTGCGCTACCACCAGATGTCGAATCTGGTGCTGTGGAGGATGTATCGCCACTTCCTGAAAATAAATTGAAATTTATATAATTTAAATATAAGAATGAACACAAAAATACATCAAAAGTGTGATAACCGTTAATATAAAAATGTCCTACTAACTTTGAAGCAGTCATCAAAGATAACTTAGATTTGTAGTTACAACGTAATTTATTGATTTGAAATCACGATGTTTATAAAACAGTATAGAATAAATTGCCGTAATTTCAAAGATAAGTTAGATACGCAGCTATAAAATAATTCATTGGTTTGAAATCGTGATATTATAAAACAGTATTAAATAAATGGCCGTAATATACAATGGAAAACGTAGCGTATTAAAATTACCGAAACATTAAAAAAATTAATTCAGGCATTTCTAATCCTTATGCAATTCAATAATTACATAAGGAACAAATAAAAATATAAATTTAGGAACACCAACATATAAAAGTTTTAGTATTATATAAATAATATTCATCAATACTCTCAAATAACAATTTATAACATAATATAAAATAATGACTCTGTTTAATGATTTAACTTATAATAGTGAGAATAAGATCTTTTTCTCACCACGATCCCTCAATTTTCTTTCATTTTCCCTCATTTGTTTAGCGTCCCTCCTTAGAGTGGCCACTTCTTCACCATGCTGCCGCGCTTGCTGTATGGCCTGGTCGCGTTCTTGGCGCAGGGTCTGAATGGCGCGTTCCAGCTCTGCTATTTTACATAGAGATTCATGTTCCAGATCTGACATACGATCGTGACACTGTGGGATTAAAATATTAATCAATTAAATATATCAAAATTATAATACTCGTAAATATTTACACTGATACACTAAATACAATAATGAACTAAATACAATAATACACTAAAAATAATTGCTAAAATAATAAAGCGTAACATAAATAACCTACTGATTTTCTTCTCACTTCTTAATATAAAAAATGCTTTCTATTTGTCAACATGTGTTAATAATATTATAGTATATGGGAAACTGAAACTGAAAGTATATGAAAAAAAATAATTTCGTTCCGTTCTGGTTAATGTTTTACTAATATTAGTTCTAATTAGAAATATGACTAGTGTAATAAAATATTTTGCAAAGTCAAATAGATTTTAATTTAATTTCTCCAACTATCTTTTCTTACATGAGCCAATTCGTCCTCAAGCTCTCCAACCCTTTCCAAAGCAGCAGTTTTAGTTACGCTGTCTTCGACAAGAGCGGCTACATCAAAAACGTTGTCCAAATAAGCAGAAATTTGAGTTTGTAATTCCTCACTCTCAATAACTCTTAAACGCTCCAAATGTTCATCTAATCCTAAGGCAGTAAACTCATATTGCAGATGAACTCGAAAGTTCATGTCATCAACAGAGTGGACTACCACGTTCACAAATTGCATACAGGCCACCTGGGGTAAAGAAAGAATTAGTAGTATGCTCGTGATTTAGGAAATCTTACTCTTACAAGTTAGTTGAAGTTTCAATATATAAAATATGTTTATAATTATAATATTTTACACTATAAAATTAATAAATTGATTAATGATTTATGGTAATTATCCTACTACTTACCATAAATTCTATATGGAATGTCTCATAATTCACAAAATAGTCCATTAGAGTGACAAATCGAGCTGGTTCACGTCTAGCTTCTTTAAAAGCATCAAAAGCTCCTAGAATAATTCGATGACCTCCTTTTACCAGGCAAATCGCGGCCAAAAGCTCTAAAGCCAGCGCTTTCGTTCTCAATGATCGATGAGCCAAAGACTGCGCAATACTATTTATCGCTTCTTGATGTTGTATAACCATGTTAAAGCCATACTAATGAAATAATTATTTATTAATTACAAAATAAATTAATTGGTGGCAATTGAAATAATTAAATTGGGTATTTTACATTGTAGCAATAATTCATTTTTAAAATAAATCATTCGTTCTATTGATGTAAATACACTAATAAATCGAGCTTAGGCGCAAATGCCTTGAGACAAATAGTATACGAATAATGAATTTCCTATTGAGAAATCAGCTATTTATCAATCTCTTTCAATCTATAAAAGATAATCAAAAATTTAAATAAAGCTCAATTTTTTATTAAAAGCAAAATTTTATTAATAATTGAGTAATAATTTAAAGATTATAATTACAACTAGTTCATAGATGATCATAAAAATGATCAACATCAGAAGACATAATATTTAAGTTTTTTTTATAATTATTATAAAAAGCTAGTTGTAAGTGGAATTCTGTCTTGAGACAATTAGGGCATTGTGCCTTAAGGCAAATTGCTGGAACTTCCCGTACCCCAATTCAAAATTCGAGTAATTAAAAATAATGAATAATAATCAATAAAAGTTGATCAATGATTTGAAACTTTTAATAAAACCATATTAAATCATTCTATCTTAAATCATTTATTTTGAAATATTTTATAAATTCTTTTTTTCAAAGCAATCGTACTGCTTTAACTGCATAAAGACGAAATATCAAAGCACGTAAGCGCCACGTCGCCGTCTAACGCGTAAACATTGGTACGGAACCCATAGGAATGTAAACAAAATTTATACTTATTGTTAAAATCTCTATAAAATATCTGATAATTTGATGTGCATATGTCTAATGTTCATTTTTGACCGCAAAATGGCTCATTTTTTTACTTTTTCCTCCATATCCCCAAAGTCGTTTTTCCTGCCTTTCCAAAAATTTGAACAGTTTTTCATTTAGTCAATACAAATAAAATGTTTTTTGAATTATTCAAATCGGACGCTCCGTTCTCTTAAAAACTGAGTTACCGTTTTCGGCACTTTTTGCCCCGTATCTTTGGAACGGCTAGACCTGCCTTCGCCAAAAACTAATCAGCACGTCTCCTTATCAATACAAATCGAATGTTTTTGAATTATTCAAATCGGCTGATCCGTGTTCCTGAAATCGTCGACGAAAATTTGTATCAGCACATACACACACACACATACATCCATTTTTTTCTAAGGTATGCCAAAATGTTCAGAAACCTTTGAAACGCAAAGATATATAAATATTTTCATTTTCGATTTTTTTGCGATTACTATAACTTGCCCTACGGGAAGTTAATAAGGATTATTGTCATTATAAATCTATGTTATATACTTATATATGCATATTGTATATTGAATACATATTATATTTTATACATTTAATAATTTCAACATAAATCAAAAATAAATTATATCAAACTTGGGCTTTCTAGCATTATAGCAAACTATTTTCATGCATGTGCTAGGACTTCAACATACCAATCGCATAATTAATTATTTTATTATTATTGCAAATGATAAACACAGCCAAAAAGGGCAGATATCATATGTTCTTTATTAACTCTTTAAAAATGTTGAAACAATATTGTTTTTAAAAACTGGAGCAATACGAGTTCAATAGTACTTTTAAGAGTGACTTTGAAATATAACTATTTATGTCATAAAATGTATTACTTTATTATATACTTTATATTTTTAGAATTGTTAGCATATAATTTCGAATTTGTTATAAATTTACCTTGTTATTCATTATAGCTCTCAAGCACATTATACAAACATGTATATCATCCGTCGCAGCGCCCATGTTTAGGCGCTGAGCGTGTCTTGAGCGCCGTTTGACACCAGGGCTATCAGCGATGGTGGCTAACGATGGCCTATAGGTACCACGAGAAGACATCGTGCCTGAAGGACTCAATGAAGTTATCGTTCCATTTCCGTGATGTGACATTGTGCCGTCCATCGCAGATGATAAAGAGCAATTTCCTAAAAGATTGATATCTTATTAACTCATATTTATATATTATGAACAGCGATTAGAAGCTAATTTTATTCAGATGTAATTTTTTCAACTATGTGGTTTTTTAGAAGACAACCAAACTATCTTTAGTTATTTTATACCAAAAGAATTTTCAGATTTCATCAAAAATATTGAATGAAACTGATATAACAGTAAGTAATAGTTGAAAAATAGAGTCTAGAACAAAACTATTTCATTAAAATAATAAAATCAAAATCTGACTTAATCGCTAGCCAGAGTTTTTTTCATGGTTATTATGATAAAAATACTCGAAGACAATTATTATGTTTCGCATTTGCATATGAAAATTATGGCAATAAATAATATGCCACAAGTAAGTTTTATATCAAAATTCAGTAAATTCTCATTACCAATTCCCAGATACTTAAAATTATTCAAAAAAATTTTTACGCAAATCGTTATTAATAATGTAAAATAATCTTGATAAAAAATTCCGCAAAGATTTTTCATTATGTAAACAATATGAAAAAGCAGCTGCTGAGTAAAAAATTTTCTTCAACTTGTACTATGAGTGAAATATTAATTATGTATGAAACATTAATTACTCCATATTTTTGCACTTATTTCATAAAGTTGTAACTTACAGATATTTCGAGAATGATTTGTTTGAACGTCAGTGCATTTTAACATATTTTCTAAATGACGTACATAATAGTACGAGAGTATATAACAGTGTTTGTAAATATAATAGTACGTGAATGAGTAATAGTATTTGTGTACATAATAGTACGAGAGTATATAACAGTGTTTGTAAATATAATAGTACGTGAATGAGTAATAGTATTTGCGTACATAATAGTACGAGAGTATATAACAGTGTTTGTAAATATAATAGTACGTGAATGAGTAATAGTATTTGCGTACATAATAGTACGAGAGTATATAACAGTGTTTGTAAATATAATATAGTACGTGAATGAGTAATAGTATTTGCGTACATAATAGTACGAGAGTATATAACAGTATTTGTAAATATAATAGTACGTGAATGAGTAATAGTATTTGCGTACATAATAGTACGAGAGTATATAACAGTGTTTGTAAATATAATATAGTACGTGAATGAGTAATAGTATTTGCGTACATAATAGTACGAGAGTATATAACAGTGTTTGTAAATATAATATAGTACGTGAATGAGTAATAGTATTTGCGTACATAATAGTACGAGAGTATATAACAGTGTTTGTAAATATAATATAGTACGTGAATGAGTAATAGTATTTGCGTACATAATAGTACGAGAGTATATAACAGTATTTGTAAATATAATAGTACGTGAATGAGTAATAGTGTTTGTGTACATAATAGTACGAGAGTATATAACAGTGTTTGTAAATATAATAGTACGTGAATGAGCAATAGTATTTGCGTACATAATAGTACGAGAGTATATAACAGTGTTTGTAAATATAATAGTACAAGAATGAGTAATAGTGTTTGTGTACATAATAGTACGAGAGTATATAACAGTGTTTGTAAATATAATAGTACGTGAATGAGCAATAGTATTTGCGTACATAATAGTACGAGAGTATATAACAGTGTTTGTAAATATAATATAGTACGTGAATGAGTAATAGTATTTGCGTACATAATAGTACGAGTGTATATAACAGTCTTTGTAAATATAATAGTACGTGAATGAGTAATAGTATTTGTGTACATAATAGTACGAGAGTATATAACAGTGTTTGTAAATATAATAGTACGTGAATGAGTAATAGTATTTGCGTACATAATAGTACGAGAGTATATAACAGTATTTGTAAATATAATAGTACGTGAATGAGTAATAGTATTTGTGTACATAATAGTACGAGAGTATATAACAGTGTTTGTAAATATACTAGTACGTGAATGAGTAATAGTATTTGCGTACATAATAGTACGAGAGTATATAACAGTATTTGTAAATATAATATAGTACGTGAATGAGTAATAGTATTTGCGTACATAATAGTACGAGAGTATATAACAGTATTTGTAAATATAATAGTACGTGAATGAGTAATAGTATTTGTGTGCATAATAGTACGAGAGTATATAACAATGTTTGTAAATATAATATAGTACGTGAATGAGTAATAGTATTTGCGTACATAATAGTACGTGAATGAGTAATAGTGTTTGTGTACATAATAGTACGAGAGTATATAACAGTGTTTGTAAATATAATAGTACCTGAATGAGTAATAGTATTTGCGTACATAATAGTACGAGAGTATATAACAGTGTTTGTAAATATAATATAGTACGTGAATGAGTAATAGTATTTGCGTACATAATAGTACGAGAGTATATAACAGTGTTTGTAAATATAATATAGTACGTGAATGAGTAATAGTATTTGCGTACATAATAGTACGAGAGTATATAACAGTGTTTGTAAATATAATAGTACGTGAATGAGTAATAGTATTTGTATACATAATAGTACGAGAGTATATAACAGTATTTGTAAATATAATAGTACGTGAATGAGTAATAGTATTTGTGTACATAATAGTACGAGAGTATATAACAGTGTTTGTAAATATAATAGTACGTGAATGAGTTGAGTTTTATTATGAGTGGTCAGAAATTGAAATTGACATTTTTACAAAGCTTGATATTATACTAAACTAGTGGTGCATAGCATCTGAAATGCAAATAAGCAAAACTTTATCAATCGAATTTAAAATGAAGGGCAATAATTAAACTGAATTGCAAAGTTGAAATTATTTTTTAGAAGTATATAAGTGAGCTTTAGAACTTTAGCTAAAAAAAGAAAATAAAATTTGAATTATTTTCAATATTAAAAAAAAATATTTTTTTTTGGAAATTAAAAAAAAGTTTTTCCAAAAGCAATCGTTTCGTCAACACAAGCAGGAAGTTTTTTTGAATCATTCAAATCGGATGCTTAGTTCTCTCATCTTCGAAATTGCTGGACCTGCCTTTGCCAAAAACTAATCAGCACGTCTCCCTATCAATAGAAATCGAATGTTTTCTGAACTGACTTGAACTGAACTACAACTTGAAATAAATTGTATCCATACATACATACACACATCAATTTTTTCTGAAGTATGGCAAAATGTTCAGAAACCTTCAAAACGGGAAGAAATGTAAAAATATTCAATTTCGATTCTTGCACGATTACAATAACTTACTCTACGGGAAGTTACAATGTCATTAAAAAGTTATTAAAGTTAATTTCTTATCACTCATTTATAAAAAATATATTACGTTTCTGTTAATTTAAACTAATGATGACACAAAACTCTCGAAAAGTCTGTGACGTAGTAATTTAAGGTATGATCTTATTGCCATAAAAATATATAAATGTATCAAAATGAAAATATATTATAAACAATATGACTTATAATTTCAAAATGTACTTGTCGTTTATATCATCAAATTGTATGACGATTCATTTAGTTTATCAGCATATTATAAGTGTTTCAAAAAAAATAACAGACTTGCCAAAATTCATACGTAGATCCGTAGATTCTAACTGGTAAAATTATATTAGAGTTCTTTCTTTACTTATTATTAGTGCATAAAAAATATGTTATAATCAAAGGTTTCTTAAATGCACTAATTGTACTATTTCTTTCTATATGTCATTTTATCACACCTGCTGCCAATCGTTCCTCAGAAGCAGTTCTGGAATCTCCCTGCTGCGGACGCCTTTCATGCCTCATCATTCCTAGGCGAAAACCTAGATAATCAACTAACGCATCTAGACCACGATTTCGATCATCTAGAAATTCCCGGACCCATCTAATAGAAAATAACACATAATATAATAAAATATTAATCATAGTTATTCATATTGAATAATAGGTATTATCTTAATACATAATCCAATCCTTAAATTGCTAATACTATTATGATATCAATACGTTATATTATTTGCTATCAACTATAGCACTATATAAAATAATGGGTGTACTGCCTTAGGGCAGGTCCGTGAGCTGAGTTAAAACTCCAACTCGATTCAGGAAAGAATGGTGTGAGAGATTTCCCATTGCCATTTCACACCGCAGTGCCCAAGATGGGCTTATTTTCAATTGGAAAGATATTTTGATCTATATTTTCAATTGAAAATGGACATCGCGCTGCCCGATGTCAGATTGCCAGAGCGGGCAATCGAACGCGCGACCCTGTCCATACAAAGTCAACGCGTTAACGACCTTCGCCACGATGAACCCAGAGCACTATATATCAATTATTTAATACTTTACTCACTCTATATGATTAGTCCTTAGGGATATTTCTAAATCCCTCAGGACTTGTGTAGATGTCGATTCCATGACCATTTTTCGTTTCTAAAAAATTGAAGAAAATATAAAACAATAAAATTCCATTATATAACATTATTTTTTATTATCATTTAATGTCTCACTCTGTGACTCCTTGATGCTTTAGGATCCAGATAAGTCCGTAGCTTTCGCAAATAGTACGAAGGCGGATCCTTCGCGTGCACCATGTCCTGCAAGAGAATAAAAACAAACAATTAGTTAAGTGCACATTGTAAAAGCGGCAGCAATTTCATTAAGTGTGGTCACGAAACACTATAAATGAGTTATTTGCCCTCTGTTATATCTGCTGCGCCTCTTTCTAACGAGATAATTGAAAGAAAATAAAAGAATAAGAAAAAAACGAGCACTGGTAATATACGTAAGCAAAAAAGTAGTGCTTTCTATGACAATACAAAGAAATATATTATTAATAATTAAATAAATAAGGCTGAATAAAACTGGGTGAAAATCCACTTTGTGCTGCTTTGCAAAAACTTCTCGATATATGTAAATTTATTTTTATATTAGATGTATTAGATATACAATTCACAATTTTACAATTGAATAACAAAACAAAAAATATAGAATATAAATAAAGGAATGCTAAACTACTTTAATTTTGTGTCTTGATTTTATGAAACTTGATATTACGTCTTCGTTTAGACTTAGAGCATCTTCAAAAGTTGAGGTCCTGTATATCCATTAATTCACAGAAATTATTAAAAAGTTTAGAAGCTTTTCTGAAAAAAAGAGCAGCATCAGAGCCGAAAAAAAATATTTCACAGCTAAGTAATACTCAGTTATAGCTGTATTTGTAAGATATCACATATAATTAGTAACAATAGATATTTATAATATGAAGGAGATGGTACCACTGTATTTCTTGAAGTCAAAATTAATATATTCAGAAATGTCAAAAAAACTGTTGGCTTTTAGTAAATTAATCAAAACGTTGTGAAATTTATGATTGCTTATTTGATGTATTTATAAAGGTAATGAATTAAACAGTTGAATACCAAAACCATCATTTGAATTAAAAGTAGTATTAAGCTTAAAAGTCGATTCTTTGATAGTTCTATTCCTTGTGACATAGTGAGAATTAGACATGGAAGATAAATTAAAGTACTGGGGATTATTTTTTATAAAGAGAAGTGTAATAAGTAGGAATATGTTAGGAATGGTAAGAATGTTATACTTCTGAAAAAATATTTCTACAACTTGGCATCGAGTTAAGAGAGAACATGATTCTTAGTGCTCTTTTCTGAAGTTTGAAAACATGTTTTAAGGATGCTGAAAAACCCCAAAATTGAATGCCGTAGACCAAATGCGAGTAGAAGTTGGAGTAATAGATAAAAGAAGACAATTTAAACTAATTTTAGATTTAAGCACTCTTAACGTGAAACAAGTTCTGGAAAGTTTAGGTATTAATGACGAATAAATATGATTATCCCAATTTAATTTTTTTTGAATTTGAATTCATAGGAATTTAGAAACGGCAGAAAAATTGAAGAGGACATCATTAATAATTAGGGAATTGATTTCGTTATTAATCCTATTGATCTTAATTATCTTAATATAATTAAGATTATAGGATGTTCCTAAAGACAATGATCTTTATCACCATACAAAGTTTCACAAAATCGCCAAAAATTCAACGATTAATTATGAAAAAATAGCACAGTCAATCATTACCAAAAAATTATTAATAAGATTACAAAGTGGTATCTTTCGAACAGTTTTTGAATTTGCAAAATCGTGTCGAGATTTTTTGCGAAAACTTAGTCAAAAGCTTTGCATTTTTGCTAACCTGCTCATTCTGAAGAAACGACTTGGCTGATGGTCTCACATAACAATGCGAGTTTCTATCGAGTTTCATATATGAATCTTACATTTTTGGTAAAATGTCAACGGAAGGACTAACTTTTGGTTGACATACAATTGTAGCGTCACGATTCAGAATGTCTTCAAACGTAGAAGAAATGCAAAAAAGCAAATCAGACTTCTCCTTCAGGTTGTTATATATATAGATAATAGTAAATGCTTGTAGGTAATAATATGATTAGTTCTAACTATCATCTGTGACAAAAAACAATGAAGTGTTATCCAACTTCTTTAATTTATAGTAAATGTTATTTTTGAATGTAAAGACAGCCTACAAATAGTTACATCGTAAAATCAAGAAATACTGAATTAAAAAAAAACTTCAATACTCCGTTATTAACTACGCTTTGGATTCAATTCCACATTGCTAGAAACTGGCAAAAAACTCAATTATATTAACAATGTGTTATCTTTCAAAGTTGTAGAACTAGATCTCTGTGCATATAATAAACATGATAAACCTTATAAGTAAAAGACCCAACGGTATCTATATCTGGATCGCATCTATATTACATGCATTCATCTTCTGATGTAAATTTGTTTCAGTCGTTCAACATATAAATATTGTAGAAGTGTGTAGGAGTATTATGTACTAAACTGTGTATATATATTATGACTTTCACAATAAAGAGCAGCCCATCATTTGTATATTATCAGTAGGGTCAATGCTCCTGTTGCCATACTGTTGTATATTATCGTATCACAGTTTGCTATTATCATTTTTGATTAGTGGTGCCAAAGAATAAACTGTATACGATCCACATGTAAATAGTTAACAAAACAGGAATTAGCGCTGATGCTGATATCAAATCGACACCACAATTGTAAATAATGGTCACAGTTTTAAGAACATTATATCAATAACATATCCACATTTAATGCAGTTAGAGCAATGTTTGTATCTCATTTGTTGCTTTGATTCCAAATATGAATTAGGGTTGTCGATTGCACCCAGCATCAACAATGTTCCGGACCCGGAGCCAATTCCGGATCAGGTTCTAAAGTTTTAAAGACAAGTAAAAGGTTTCACTATCTACGTTAATCAATATTTTAACTCATAAGCTTTCGAAATAAAGATTTTAAGAAAAGCATCACAGCAACTTTCATAGATGTCGAAGCATTCTACCAATATTTTTGATCTATATTTCCCATCCCATGCCTATCCTACTATAATATGAATCTATATGAAAGATACAAAAAACTAGTGGTGTGTGGTATCATGCCTTAAGGCAAATTGCTGAAACTTCCAGTACCGCAAGGAAATGTTCGAGGAATGTTAATTGTTTTCACAGAGATTATTAATAAATTATAAATACTATGACATTGTCTAATATTTATAAAAAATATATAAACTGAGTTATAAATCTAAAATTATTTATTTAAAATATATGAGCTTTAAAACTTTAGCTAGAATAAAAATTAAAATCTGAATTATTTTCAGTATATAAAAAATATGGAAAAAAATTAAATTTTAAAATAAAAAAAATCCAAAAGCAATTGTTTCGTCAACATAAGCGGAAAGATTTTTGAATCATTCACATTGGATGCTTAGTCCATTCAAAAATTGCTATTTTTGCACATTTAGCTCCGTATCTTCGAAATGGCAGGACCTGTCTTTGCAAAAAACTTACAATTTTTGGCATTACTTTAACTTACTCTATAGAAAGTTAAAAATGGATTTTTATTTTATCTTCAAATCTTATTTCGTTTAAGTTAAGAAATCAACATAGAATTGTGGAATAATGTAATTTTTGTATTAAATCTCTAAATCTAAATAATTTTGCATAAACCAATCCATGAACAATTCAAGTAAATATTTTCTAAACATATAGCAAAAAATAGTTCATACGTCTGAACCTTCATTATCATGTCAATTAATTAAATGTGTAAGCCAAATATTGTTTGTTAAGATGAATAAGATTCAATTAATATTAATCCAAAATAAGCACGATTTTGGTGATTAAACCATTAAAGGGCTCGCTCGTAGGTAAGTGGCTAGAAAGACTGGACCTGAATCAGAGGTCTCGAGTTCGATTCCACTTCGAGCAGCCTGTTGTCAGGCAGTAGACAATGATTTTTACTTTGAAATATAGATAGCAATATGTTTCCAAGTGAAAATAGCCCTCACCCGGCATTGCTGCACAAATATTAAAACTGTTTGGGTTGCCATCTGTAGAACAGACTAGTATTAAGTCAAAATAGCACAACAGCGTGTAGGACTATTAAGTTCTGATTGCTGTTTCAAGAATTAAAAATAAATTTAAAAAAACATAAATGTTCCATCATCTATTGTCTTCATCTACAGCTATAAGTAAGCATGGTGAATGATATTCACTAAATATTATTAATAGTGATTTGCTTGAAAATATATAAATTTTGAAATTTGTACTAATAGAATGTATAATAATGTATTTATTTTGGACAACTCTGTTACATGAATGCAATTCAGTCATGAACGCTAGTATATATCTCAATGTACGCGCCATATTACGCTTTCGATACATTACATTATACTGAATGTGAATATCATTAATATATGAGTTTTCAAGTGCATCACAATGGACGCATATATTTCGCATTCGTCGTCACAATGCCTATAACACAAACGTTCATGATATATAAGAGAAAAACATATAACGCACCGTCAAAAGAAATTGCATTTGATTGACCGAAGTTATTGTTAAGTCAATGCTTGCTGAATGTGATAGATTGTTATCAATTTGCAGCATCCTATTCAGTTACATCGAAAGTTTTATGAAGGTGTTAATAAAAGCTCATTTAAAGAAAATGTTTAAATAAAGAACTTATAGTAATAGAGAAGTTTATCTATATATAAGAAAAGTTTTCCAAAAATAATGCGTGGATGACGTCCATATCACAAAGCAGTCTGGAATTCATGAAACTTACGGTTCCTAATTATATTACAACGAATGGTCCAAGTCGAAATATAAATGGATTGGTCTAATTAGAATTTAGAAGTCCGCTGAAATTATAAAATATTCTTATTAAATATACTATATGCATATATATTGTTGTTCAAAATTGAAGTAGTTGTTGTACGCCAATATTGTAGATTTATAGTCTGTTTGATATAAAATGATACAGTTAACACTTTCTAACTTATTTGCAATGAAATTGCCATAAAAACTAGTTTTGTGGGCGACATAAAAATATAGGGCTAATTATTTTATATAAAAAAGAGGACCACACAGTTTTTGTCAAACTAAATAAAAGATAAAAATAGTAATACAATTTTACACAGGTGGAAATCCGGAACTGTCCCGGAAATCGGCACGTATGGTTTTCTTAATTATATTAATATTTTTGATTTATATATTTCATCATTCTATAATATGAACCTATCTAAAAGATACAAAAAATAGATTTTTATTTTATCTTTACATATAATTGTAAAAAAGGTAGTTTTTTACAATTTAAACGATTTGAAATTGAATAATGCCGCACTTAAAATCAAAGCAATTATGACTAATTACCTGATGCGGTATACAATTTAATATATAGGTATACAATTTAAATTTTGCATAAAGAACTATAAATTATGCATAAGCCTAATAGCAATTTATCTAATGTGGTTCTATTGTTTCTCCATCACTTTTACTTCCTGGTTGAACGCTTCAATAACCAATATAATTTTTACAAAAAATTACAAAAAAATACTTTTTTACAACACGATGCACTACTCATTTAAATTTGAAGTAATTTATTTAATTTCAATATATCGAAAATATCATCGAGCTCTAAAAAGCTAGAAATGTTTCATTATTCTGTTCATTTCTGAAATATAAAGGTTATAAATTAAAAATTAGAAATCTTATAGTTGCCATTGTTACTTTAGACGCCTAAGATTAAAATCAAAATTAATCGCTCCTATGATTTCGCACAATAGAGCATTTTAAAGTAAAAGTTATACTTGGAATTTTTTGCTGTGGTTTTACGTTAATTAAAAAATCTTTTTAATCATTCCATGCACTGAATATGTCACGATCAAGATATGAGCTCTGTAAAATTAGTTGTCATTGTCATTTCATTAAAAAGATATTATCTTTCTCTTCTTTCCAAAAATGCTCTAGTTTATCTCATAGTGAATAATCAAGTATAAATATAAGTAACTTTAATATAAGTAATATAAGCAATCTTAATAATTTATAACGTAATGTGGAATTTAGAAGAATATAATACTATCTGAATATAGTACAAATTCAAAGAATTATTTGAACTTACAATATTGGAACAAATATAATTAATAAACCAAACTTTTATTTCTATTTCAATAAATGAATAAGTTTCTATAAACTTCTTCATAATAATATCAACTGAATAATAAAAACGCTGTCTTGAAAATTACCAACAAGATATTCAGAACCATAATAGTCGCAAATTTTATAACAATTGCTCATCATTATCATTATTATTATTAAAAAAAACATACATTTTTAATTTGAGTTCAACGCACAAATTAACATAAAATATCATGTTTGTAAATAATAAAATGCAAGAGGATCTTGTTAATTATTGTTCTCACAATTATAATAAAAAAGATAAAAAAACATGCTTCACGTTGTAATAGAAATATATAAAGTACGAATAATTTGAAGGTCTATGATCCAAAAAGTATCTAAGACAAAAAAACTAACCATTTTTTTTTAAATCTTATAATAAACAATATTATTACTATCATTAAATAAATAATCAATGTGTTTCAATGTACATCAATCATTTAAATAAAATTAAAGTGAGTGCCATATTTTGTTAACCCTTCCGCTACAGGAGTGTTTTTCGAAACAGACACTGCTGTACGAGCCAGCGAGCCACCCCGTAACTCTACAAACCATAACATATTTCAAAATTTTTTAATTATACGTATAAATGAAATTGGAGAGTCAGTTTGTAATATTGAAATAGTATTTTTAATACTAACTTAAAAATATAGTATTTATTAGTACTATAATTTATTTTTATACTGTATTTTTTATACTATAAATTATGCCGAGTTATAACTTTTTTTAATTTTTTGTCTGTTTGTCTGTTTGTTTGGGCTAATCTTCGAAACGGCTGGACCGGCTTTAGAGGATGTTTTTTTTGCAGGTACTTGAAATATAAATAAAAATGCATTTCAAAAATAAAAATTACATCTTTAAAGAAGTAAAAACTAGAATAACAAATTAGAATTCTCAATAATTAACTCAGAGCAGTAGCGGCGCTAGGCGTCGGCGGTGTCGGCGGCCGCCGACGGTCTCGCGCCTGGGGGGGCCTCGCAAGAGGCACCGGAAAAATGTTAATTATTTAAAATTTAGTTAATTTTCATACGGATGTGCGAGTAAAGAATGTGATTAGAGGTTTACAGGCACTATCATTTTACTCTTTTATCTTTTATGGACATTATCTAATATCGTCTGTCAACACTATAGATCAGGGCTTCTTAAACTTTTTTATATAGCGACCCCCTTCAAGCTTAGGAAATTTTAAACGACCCCCTCCTCCAAATAATAAAATATATATTAACCGTTATCACACTATTTTACAGTGTAAATAAATTAAGAATTGAAGAATATGTTTCCATTCATGTTATTTAAGATTGGAAACGTTGACATAATACTATATATATATATATATATATATATATATATATATATATATATATATATATATATATATATGTATATATGTATATATGTATATATGTACATATATATATATATATATATATTTATTCAATAGAAAAAATAAAATTTTGTAACATTTTTTTAATGAAAACCTATTATTAACATCAAACAATATTAATGTGATGAATGAGATTGTTTATTTTTACACAAATAATCAAATCTAGGCTCAATTTAAGTTAGTGCAGATCGTAATAAATTTTCAACGTATGTTAAAGTTGAACGGTATTTTGATTTTATGTAAGTTAATGTAGAAAAGGCTGATTCACATAAATATGTTGCACAAAATGGCAGTAATTTGTTGATTGCCATTTCCGATAGTAGGGAATATTCTGATTTGATTTCAATCCAAAATTCATGCACAGAGACTTGAAAAAATCTGAGTCGCAAGGTAGTATTGCTTGTTAATTCGGTAAATTCTTCTAGTGCTTTTAAGTTTGAAAAATTAATTTCTTCCATTTCAATTGAAAATGGATTGCAAATCCATTGTTGTGTATCGATATCATTGAGAAAATACCTATGCATGTAAACTTCCATATTCTTCAAATGATTAACTATAATTTTTGTTATAGGAGTATTTTTTTTTTTTGAAATATTGTTACTAATTATATACTCGTCAGTAAATGGAAACATTTCGAGCGAGCGATCCACTTTCTACTCTGTTTTTTCATATAAGAATTATTTTAACAAAGGCCTCAAATTTATTTTTTACCATAAACATATTAACGCAGACTCCCTGCATTGATAAATTCTTATCATTGATTTTATCAAAAATATTGGCCAAATAGCATAGCTTGAGAAGCCATAAGCCGTGAAAATAGTCGGCCTAATAATACTAATTTTAAAATTTTGTTTATAATTATTGAAAAGTATCAGATCTTTGCGACCCCTTTTTAGTAGTCTCGCGACCCCCCTGGGGGTCGCGACCCCCACTTTAAGAAGCCCTGCTATAGATTATTAAATCTACCCCAAAAACTTCCTAGTAGCTCCCGAGCGTTTTTAGTTGTTTTAAAGAAATACTTAAAAATACAAGTTTTAGGATCGATGCCAGACTATCTGGCTTTCCGGACAGTTGGGTGCAAGACTAATAGACTTCTACTATATTTAGAAAATATTCAAAATGTATACAGGATGACATAGTAAAGCTATTAAACAATCGCATTGTCCGAGTATTTTAAAGATAACTAGATAATATTTGATTATATGGGCTCGCGGAGGTAAGCGACGGGACTTTATTCTCGGGGGTCCCGGGTTCGATACCCACTCCAAGCAGCCTATTGTCAGGCAGCAGTGACAACGATTTTCACTTGGAAGTATAGATAGCAGTATGTTTCCAAGTGAAAATAGCCCTTAATCCGGACTATGCTGCACCAATAAACAGTCAGCCCTATTAGATAAATTGTAATAATAATAACATCAAATATCGGTGGTTTAACCATTTGGTTAACATCTAAAAATATGAAGTAAGAAGAAGTTTTAGCCCAACAGCTCATAGGACGTAAGGTTCTGATTGCTATTCAAATATGAGAATAATAAAAAAAATCGCATAATCCGAGTACTTCATGGATAACTAGATAATATTTGATTACATGTTAATTTCAAAAGCATCTTCGCATACTGGCTTCATTGAAATTATGGAACATGTGTATAGTTTTTCAACCGTATATGCCCATCATGTTATGCAACGGATAACGCGACGATCAGTGCGGTTCCGCTTTCTTAGCATCGCTCTGCGTCGAACGAATCCGAAATGGAAAGTTGACGTGAGATTTTTTTTTTAAATCATTTTTTTCCTCGTTAAATTGCATCGCGCACGCCGTTTTGTTATTAAACTTTGTTAGATATTGCGCACATGTTTTCTTTCACTTATTTTTATGCTATAATTATATCGTTGTCTTTATGAGAAATTCCGCTAATAGTATGAACATTAATTAAAATACATATATAATTGCTGTTTTAATTACAAAAATAATTATGAGAATACTTTATGAAATGTGCTCTTTCTACATGTATGAATTGATATGGATGATAACACTGATTTTGTGTTTATTATAAATGATATAAAAAAATAATCAATACATTTTTCTGATTCGTTTGGACGATTCAAATTTGTGTGAACTAAAATAAAGCTAGTGGTGTATGACATCATAACTTAAGGCAAATTGCTGGAACTTCCCGTACCTGAATGAAATATTCGAGGAAAATTAAATACTTCCAATTATATTATTATAAATAAAGCAACTTTCATTATTCTTATTTTATAAAAAGGAAATAAACAAACTTAACACACACACACATGTACACATACATTTTTTCTGCGATATGCCAAAATGTACAGAACTCTCTAAAACGTGAGGTTATGCAAAAATTTTCATTTTAGATTTTTGGCCTATTACTATAACTTACCCTACATGAAGTTAAAAACAGTCGTGTAAAATATAATAAAGTAACTGCATGGTAAAGATTCCTAATATGGTAGCCTTATATGTAAATATTTAATAATTGGTATAAGTGAATTTATAGTTTACTTTATTAAATTAATTTTAGAAAAATAACTATTATTTGAATTAATTTTGAATACAATAGTTACTTTTTAACTGATTAATAATAAGCTCATATACATACTAAACAGTTGATTAATGCATAATTAAACATAAATAGTGATGTGTTTTTATTGCCAAAAGCTTATCAAGATTTAATCAGCTATGAAATTATTGTAAAACAAGAATGGCATGTACAGTTACAACACTAAAATTGAATGAAATTATTTTCAGTATGCAGTGCTACAATTTCATATTTTTTTCATTAATAATATTATTTTTAAATTAATTGATAAATTATTATGATTTCCAAAAGTTACTTTTACTGAAAAGTCATTTTAATTTGATAATTATTTTACTTAATTATAAATTTAAATTAATAATATTTTTTGAAATTATAAAATAATATTTCCATAAGTCTGCAAAATTTGTTTACTTGCAATAATTTTAATTGAGCACTTCAATATTGGTAGTAAAAATGCAGAACAGCAATTATGAATGTAATAAAAATCGATTTATACCTCATATATGCAATAACACGCATTTCTTTTTATTGCTTATCACAATGTCGATGTCGAGTAATCAAGTAAATTTGTTTCATTTTTATTGCCAAGACCGAATGCAACAATGTGCGGTTTCAATATGATTATTTTTTTTATAATTTTTGTTTTTGAATAGCAATTAGAGCTAAATAAGGTCTATCGGTAAAGTAAAGCTTTTATGATGTGATTTCTTAACATAGTATTTAATACTACCCAACGGTTGACTATTCTCTATCTGATGAGATTTGTTTTATTAGATCTTTATGTAACACTGATTATAGATACCTATATAGAAATGCCCTTGGAACACTATTTTCACTTAATATTATTTTTTAAATCGATAATCACATGTGATAACTACTGCTTGATATCAAGATATCTATATCCATCTATGTGTGTCTAGAAGTCAGAACCAGTTCTTGCTGGATCATGTTCTAAACACAAAGCCATTACCGGCACATGATTGATAATTGATAATGCAAAGTTTATTTTTATTTATTTATTTATTTATTCCAGCCTAATGGCCTAGAAATACAGCAATACCTTAATCCTACCTTCCTCCTAGCTTAACTTAAAAATATTAATGATGCAAAGGAATTAAGAAAATTTACTAAACACTATCTGCCTCTTGTAGATTTTAATAGTTACTTTGTGCATTACGCTATAAGTTTGCTGCCTTTTCTGTTATTACCATTTAATTTAGTTCATAAATTCATTTTATAGTTTAATATGCATATTATAATATTATATAAATAATCTTCGAAATGAATAAATGAAGAAAAAATGAATAATGTACTTCACAGCCGCCATCAGTCAGACCGTATAATAATTTGCAGCATATGTTTTATACTTTAATATCTATATATCTATCATATTACTAGAATTAATATCTTCTATACAACATGCAATTATATATTGCGACAAAACTGAATTTTTACCATTATGTATGAAATATATTTAAAAAGCATCTTCAATTTTTCCTAGAATTTTCAATCAATGATTCTCAAAGTATCACTATTCATAAATATTAGTAAATTGTTTATTGTTAAACAAAATAAAACTATTGACATATGTCTAATTAAAAATGCGTTTATTTTTACAGTCAAATTAAATTTAAACAAAATCAAAATATTTTATTTGGAGGTGCGCAGAGTACAGGTGTGTTCAGTTGGAAATAAATCGATAGACAAACATTTCTAATTACTGATAACCAGAATGATGAGACTTTGAAACATAAAATGTTATCTGCCAGACACGTTTGGTAACTGACCTAGGTAATTATAAAATAAATGCTAGCGGGGTCAAAGACTCCGCGAACATAAATAAATCTATGAAGTCCTGAACGTATATAATATTAGTTAAATAAAATACTCGCATCGATTAGTAGAAATATTAATTTTGTGCCATTATTTTTAATCTTGAATGATATATTTATACAAGCAATATACAAATTAAAGTTTCAATAATTTTGCTGATCGAATTCATATTCAAAGTTACTCATATTCAAAGTTACTTGCCTGCCAAGAATGAGAGGCTGTTTACAGAAAAGTAGCAATTTTTAATTCGTACTAAATATATAAACTATTATAATTTCAAGAAAATTAAAAATAAAATCAGTTTCAAAATTCTCAGGTATTTCTGAATCAACTTTATCTTAAATTCCAGTGCGATAATTCTAAAAAATTGACAATTTTAAATGATAAAAAAAATATTATTATACAAAATCGACGTTTTCTCCAAAACGGATGGGCCGATTTCAAAAATTTGATAGCCGTTAGATGTATCTCGATGAGGACTAGTTTCTAAGTTTTGTGCGACGATCGACCGGGCCGTTTCTTTGTAAATTGCAGAAAAGTAAGAAAAATTTCGTCCAAGTTTTAGCCCGAAATTCTGAATCGATTTTCAAAATTGAAAAACCATTCGATAGATATTGGTTGGGAATCGTGCTGATTAGTTTTTGGTATAGATCGGCCGGACCGTTTTCTTGTAATAAAGTTTTTTTAAAAAAAAAATCGACAATTTTTATGATTTTTTTTTGACGTTAGATACCATAGTTTTCTAAATCATACTAAAATATTACGGCCCTACGACAAGCCGTTTAATTTTGAAAATTCTTCAAAGTTTGCGAAAATTGGTATCGTTTTTTTGGCATTTGTCAAAATTAGACCTTTCATCGACGTTTTCTCAAAAACGTCTGAAACCGATTTCAGAAATTTAAAAGCCATTTGATGTATCTCAATGAGGACTATTATTTGTCAGTTTTGTGAGACGGTCTGCCGAGCCGTTTCTTTGTAATTTGAAAAAAAGTGTTAAACTTTTCGTCCACATTCAACCTCAAACTACCGAACCGGTTTTAAAAAATTAAAAACTGTTCGAAAGATATTAGTTGGGAATGATACTGATTAGTTTTAGGTAAAAATCTACCGAGCCGTTTTCTTGTAATTACCTGTTGAAAAAAAATTGAAGCCGATTTTTATGGAACTTTTTTTGGTGAAATATATCATGGTATTACGACAAGAAAGGCCGTTTGTTAAAATTAAAATCAGTCAATTACTTGGTATAACGATAGAGTACTTGGTCTTAATGAACATACTAAACCATTAAAGTCCTATGAAAACTGGTTCAATTATAAAAATTATTGATTTTTGAAAATTTGCTTTTAGAAAATATTCCAAGTTAACGAGTTTGTTTGTTTTCAATTAAGTGTTATAAATCCACTCGGAATACTTTTAATCACTCATAAATTAATTTTTTTTATTGATTAAGTCGATTATTCATACATATCGGGAAGTTCATGTAACTTGCCTCAAGGCTAAATACCAATACCAACATATTTTTCGGTCAATTTTAATGTTTTAAATATTTTATAATGCGTATATAAAATACACATATCCTTAAATTTTTAACCTCCTACCACAAACCCCTATTTTGTAAGAATTATTATTGTAATTATAACTTTTTTGTAATACAATTGGTCCAATGTAGTTATCAACTACAGTAAATGTGTCTTTTGTTTAATGTGCAGTTACTTTTCACTATTCATTTTAATTTAAATATTGATTAAATTAATGTTTGACTTTTTAATTTTAGTAATGACTTCCACAATATATTCAAAAGGCGATAAACTGGTACAACAAGATGTAACTCCTATCAATATAGTCATGCCATAAGTTTGTTCTAGCGAAAGTGTATCAAATTGACGTTGAAGATAAGTTAATAATAATGTAGGAAACAGTCACGTTTGATCAATTTCATACATAAATAAATCAATCTTATTTTATTTTTTATGCTTGGAAGAGCAAACGCTTTTGCAACAATTTGCTATATCAATTAATTCTTGCATTATGCTGGTAGAGCTTTCACACATATAATTCTATGAACTGTAAAAATTAAATACAGATCGAGAAACTTCTTATATGATGTAAACATACAACAAATACGCTAGTTGATTGTAAATATTTAATAAAAGTGTTTATAAAAATTATGGCACTACATTCTTACGGAATTACGAATTTCAGCAATACCACCAATGCCATGACTGCATTTATATTATCGAATAAAAATAAAGTAATTACAAAAACAATGGAACTGTTTCTTTATTTATGAAACAACGTGAGTAATATTGTTTTGAAAAACTGGTATACAAGTTATAAATAAACAACACGACATTGCGCCGCAATTTACAAGTAGAAGTTTATCATTCAAGATCATTATGCCACAAAATATTATTTTTTGCGCATTAAGGCTGGCAGTTTGTGAAGATAAACTTCTATAATGAATTCAACTTTTATATATGAAGATGTTATATGTTCTTACTGTTATATTTTAAAAACACGATAGCAAATGTATAATAAATCACACAGAATTTTAAAAAATCGGAATAAATGCACAAAAAATGTGTTAAATGTCAGACCAAATATCAAATGTTTAAATTAATTGCAATGAATAACTACATTGCATATACAAATCATGTATACTATTTTGAACAAAGTATAGTACTCGAAGTAACTACTCATCAGCAAATATGCTTCATAAAAATCATTTCTTCAGAAACTGTAGGAAATCCTTTTCACGAGTTTGATTCGAAATTTATTGCAGATTTTACAAATATCTTTCTGTATTTATATTGACTTTGTAACATAAATAACACCAGTAAGACAATAATAAATATAGTTAAAAACTTTCATAAATTCCTGCATTTTTCTCAGAAACAAATATCTCATAAATATTTTGGCAGAGAACACTCCTTAAGAATTCGCATATGATTATTCATTTGAAATTTTCAATGATTACATGAATTACGGATATGTATTATGAAACAATAATACAAGATAAAGTACTATTCACAATTGAAACGTAATTCATTCAAAAAAACGAGCTTAATTTACAATTTCAGCTTACAAAATAGCTCAGAGCTTATTGTACAACACAGAGCTTATTTTACAGTTCAGAGCTTATAGTACAACTCAGAGCTTATTGTACCAATCAAAGCTTATTGCACAACTCAGAACTTATAATACAACTCAGAGCTTATAGTACAACTCACAGCTTATAATACAACTCAGAGCTTATTGTACCAATCAAAGCTTATTTTACAGTTCAGAGCTTATTACACAACTAGGAGCTTATAGTACAACTCAGTGCTTATAGTGCAACTCAGATCTTGTAGTACAACTCAGAGCTTGTAGCACAACTCAGAGCTTTTAGTGCAACTAAGACCTTGTAGTACAACACAGAGCTTGTAGTACAACACAGAGCTTATAGTACAACTCGGGCTTTATAGTACAACTCAGACTTTATAGTATAACTGAGACTTTATACCACAACTCAGAGCTTATAGTACAACTCAGAGCTTATAGTACCTACTACTCAGAAGAATAGTTTTTAAATTAAAGTTTCTCATATTTTCGGAACAAAAAGATATTACCTTCATTATTTTTATATTCATGAACTTCATGTAAAAAATCTGGAAGGTCTCAATGAATCAAGCCTAGCCTACAAATAGATAAACAAAAACGAGACTTATAATAAAACGAAAATAAAATCCTTTTTGTATGGCTGATTAAATAGATGATTAACCTATCAGTCAATTAAATACCAGCCGTAATGCTGATGAAGCTAACAAAAAACATGTTATAGAATTTAAATCTTTGATGTGTATAATTTCCTCATGGATATGCACTTGTTTTCCTAGTGTAGGTAATATCCATACCACAAGTAATAGATTGAAATAACATTTGTAATTTTTATATATTATTCGGATAACAATTTAACAATTTGGAAAAAAAAAACGAAAGCAAATGTTCTTAATTAGCTAATTACTAAATTCATGGGCTTATTTCACTTTAGTTAATTATAGATAAATTATTAATTTTATAAATACGTCTATGAAATAATAATGTAATTATTATGTTAGCATATTTATATAAAAAAAGTTGTATGAAAACAACTTTTAGTTTTAGTGCGCAAAAGCCGCAGCACCACACAGTATAACTGTGAATGCATATTTCTGCGGGAATCCCAATGGAATTTGTTGGCAGAAGATCCGTCCTTTCTATGGGAAAATCATTTGGAAGTAGCGATGTGTGTGAAGTGACTCATCGACAGCCATATCGTACGTATGCTGATTTGCTTTTGCTCTTTATTTTTCTGTGTACCTAAACCTAAAGGATGCCATATCTATATTTGATATAATTTTATTATTAGAATTTATCAAATACTGAATGATATATTTTTTAATTTGATGCACAAATCACGCAAAAGTGGTATTTTCAATTGAAAACATATTTTAGATCTTGTCCAAGGTTGTTATCGTACTTGAAACCATTCGGTTGCAAGGCCCAAGCACTTGCCACTAAGCCACACCAAATAACGAAGAAATAATTAATTTGAACTCCAAAAAGTAATTTAATAAAATCCAATACCAAAACATTTCCCAAAAAAAAATTGAAAATTTCATATTTAAAATATTTATGAAAAAATAATATGGATTATTAAATCATTATAAAAAAGCCAATCATAATATTTTATTTGTTTATTACATATTGAGACAAAAATGGAATGTGCCTTCATAAATTTGCCTTAAAATTTTCCTTTTACTTTATAACTTTTATAATTACACTATTTTTAAGAAAAAAACTCGCAGTGGTAAAGTGTTTTACCAATTACGAATAAAATACTCAACATTTTACATATCATTTTAATTAAACAAAAATAGAAATTAATTTGAAAATTTGTTCAATTTGCATAGAAGATAGCTAAAATAGCTGAAACAGAGAAGGATAAATAGCATTTTATCATTTCAAATTTAATCTTACGATTAGGAGCATGATTATATTATTAAAATGTCTGAATAATGAACGTCAAGAATATTTCATAGAATTCTCTATACAGATATTGTTCAATAAATATGTAATTTTAACTTGAAAATGTGAAGCATTTTAAACGTATTTAACTTTTACCAGAAAAATGTGCAAATATGCAATATTCGCTCTCACTCTATAAAGAGTTCAAAGAAGATTATAAACAGGAAATTGCGATAATATGCTTGATAATAAAATACATTGAAACACATATGGAAAGCGTGCATGCATGCTTAATGCCTGCACAATAATTATACACAACTTTATGTAACAAAGTTAAACATTTGCATCTCTATGAAATGGAAGTGTTGAAGATGACATATGCTCAATGAACGAATCTTAAGAGTTAATTTAATAATGAATGAGTAATTTACAGAATTACATAATTGTTATTACATATAGAATTATGTATATGTTAGAAACATAGTATTTATTCTGAAAAGTTGAATTAATCACTAAAGTATTGCACTCTAATGTACATTTAGTTCTGTATCACTATAGCGTATATATATTCAATATTATTATACGCTATTGTTATTAGGATTATTAGGATAGAAATTTAGTTTCTCAAATTAGAAATCTATAACCGGAATCTTCAAAATAAATATCAAGTTCTCTTAACCTAAGCCGACCGCCCTTATGTGGTAAAAACTTAGTCCAGGAACCACTGGTTCCGGATTCGATACCCACCTCGACCAACTGTATTGATATAACATTTTGACTAAAGATTGTTATAGAGTCCAGTCATTTAAGCTTAAATTAGGTAAGAATCTCAGAATTCGAGATACCCAGCTGTAAGTTTGTAAATACTTGTATATTGACATTTAAAAGTTGTCTCAAAACCTACATATGTTACGTACATCCTATCATATGTTGGTTTTGAGACAACTTTAGGGTGTCAGTGTACAAGTATTTACAGACTTACAGCTGGGCATCTCGAATTCCGAGGCGAACTATAATGACTGGACTAATAATAGTATGTAAAAATAGCCTTTCGAAAGATTGGTGCAATAGATATCACATATTCACATTGGATTAGGACAAAAATCTAATGAAAATCTTATCAGAGAGAATGGTGAACTAGGTTGCGCTCTAATAATGTTAAGGATTAAGAATTCTCTTTGCAACAGTTTATGGAACACATAGTTGTGATTGCTATTCGCCTAAATTATATCTAACATATTCATCCAAGTTGTATAACGTTGTAATGTATGTTAAATAGTACTTAAATCTCCAGTAATATTATCAACATTAACCAATCAAATATTAACTTCACAATGGAGAAGTGATTCGAATGAGACCAAATTTGGAAAAATAATGTGTGTATGTGTTTAAGTGTATATATGTGAGCCGATTTTTGACTTTCGTCAATGTTTTCTCAAAAAACAATTTCCAGAACTTGTTAAGTTCTGATCGCTGATAAAAACATAATTAACTCGCTGTAATTAACATTTTGCCTTAAGGCAAGTTGCATGATTTTCCGATGCCTATACAAGAATTGACATTCAACTATTTAGGTAAAATGTTCAATTGTTTATTTCAAATATGAAATTTTCGCTTTTACTAAAAAATAATCCATACTTTCCAATCCATAATTTTCAATTGACATCCTTCGAACACACTCATTATATTTATAATTGTATAACTTAAATTTAATTTGGTAAACACATTTCCTTTCCTCTATATCTCATTTACTAAAAATGTATTTTTTCAAGGGTGAACGTCAACTGTAATCAGTAGGTAGGACTAACTACAAAACAAAGTAAAATTGAATGAAATGGAATAAGTGTAATAAGTAAGGAGATATAGCATTTGGACATAAGTTATTAATGTAACTTTATAAAAAGACTAGTTTTTATATATCGAAAATAATATCATATCTAACCGGAATTATTTTTCCCAGGCTTTGATTTATTGCTAATGTACGTCGTGCATCTAGTTCACATGACATATATTGAACTTATATAAATTCAATGAAAGGTTACTAAAATATTCAAAGTTCACATGATCTACTTATTGCTTTGAATGCACTGCCTATATAGTTTTATAATGCTCGTATATCATATATAAAATAAAGTGAATATAAATATATATATTAAAATTTATTAAAAATTACCTGATCACAGATAATATCCCACTTCTTCTCATCATCATAGTTTTTAAGCAATTTTGCTTTGTCTGGTGGTAAATCCATTGAGGCCTAAAAGTAAAAAAGATCATATAATAATTGAGAACATTTTTATCCTAAATCAACACTCAATTTAAATACAAAACATTTTGAAAAATATTAATTTAATAGAGTTAAATTTATAAGCATCGATATTATAATTTATTTAAGCCACTAAAAAAACTACAGAGTATATATTAGCGAAACTAATGATACATTTTATATCATTTGTAATTTATAATGATGTATTTTATATTTATTTAGTAATGATAATGTTGAAAGTCCACATCATATTCAAATATAATAAGTTTATGTGCTGTTTAATTAAGATTAATTCTATTGTCGGAAGTATTAATCAGGATCATGTTATTATGTTTACTATCATTTCATCTTATCAAATACTTCTTGTTTGCCGACATGAAGCTTGCATTTGTATAACACTTTTCCCATTTGTTTTGATATCGATACTTTGAATGATGTTATCTTGTGTTAAGTAAATAAAATACTAACATAGTTTCTACATTTTAATTAAATAATTATTTCGTAAAAATATAAATGGAATTTAGTAAACGTGTTTACTTTAAATGCACCACATTAATCTCATGTCAGAATCTGTAATAAATTGAATCAAACCTGGGTAGATCAAATGCTGACCAATAAGTTGTAATATCATAAACCTTATAAAGAAGAGCATGTTCTTCTTTAATAGATACGTATGCTCTTCTTTAAAACTACGTAGTTTAAAAAATTATTATTATTATCTTAATCTCATGATGTGTATTTAATAGAATATGATACTTAATATCATATTCTCTTTAATACACATGGGACATGGTATATTTAAAAGCTATAGCCAAAAATCATAGGACAGAAAAAAATTCAAAAAATTCAGGAAGAAATATAGAGTAATCTTGCTTCAGATAACGTTCATCTAACAATAAGTTTATTGGCTCCTAAAGAAATTATTAGAGTTGTGGACTTCGAATTAGAAGGTCCAGATTCGATATCGGCCTGAGGTAGTTATTATGCAGCAGTGACATTGGTTAAACTTGAAAATATAGAGAGCAATATATTTCCAAGTGAAAATAGCACTTACCTGGCATTGCTGCATCAATAAAAATATTATAATTAAACTTTTATAAAAATAGAAAATTTATTTATAAAAATAAATAATCATTACAGAAATTGTAAGAAAATACATTGAGATAGGACAACCTACCCTATTTTATTGGGTTGCCAATAATAAATAACAAGAAGTCAGCACAACAACTTAGAGGGTGTCCATTAATCACGTGATCGATTTTTTAAGGATTTTTGAACCCCCTTGCCCCTTGGTGATACAAGGTGGTATTCAAAATTACTCCCCCTCCCCCACTAAACATCACGTGCTTTTTAGCGAGAAAGATTGTCGAACTTTTTGAAAATATTTGAATTTTTTTTTTAAAGTTTAGGTAAAAAATAAATGCATGTGAATATACCCCTCCTTCCCCCAAGTGCCATTTCGTAATTTTTTGTCAATCTCCCCCTCCCCTTCACGTGATTAATAAGCGCCCCCTTATAGAATTGGTTTACTTCTGATTACTTTTAAATAAATACAAAAAAATCTAAGTTTATTATATAAATCACATAATCCAGAAGCCTATTTGTAATCTATCAATCACACAAATTGATAAAGGTCTTTACATGTAAGTCAATATATGCATTCCTGAGCGATAATGTCAATAATATTAATAGAAGGACTTGACCTCTGTCAATAAAACACTTCTATTCTTTATCGTGATATCGTATTAGTGGGTCAAGAGGAATTTAAATTAGTCAATGCGACAATGGGTCACGGGCTTTGTTTAATAAGTGTCAGACACTGTTCTTACAATTAGGTTTAGACATGGATCCAGTGTATGTATCTGCACATCCCATATAGAGATTTCGCAGAATTTACTCGGGTAACAGACCTATTTAATAATGTTCCAAGAAAATGAACGAGTCATATGATAAATGTAGAATATAGTTCGATAGATTGTAATAAAGGTGAATATGTATGTTTTAAATCCTATCATATGACTCGTACTTAAATATACCGTATTCTATATACCTACTCTATTACATTTTCTTTCATTTCCTTAAAATAGCAATTAAGAATCATTATAAGCTATTGTTATATGAAAAAAGAGAAAAAAAATAGAATAGAAGAAAGAATAATAATTTAGAATTCACGCCATAGAGAGTCTAGTATTGCAAATTAAATTTTAGAAATAAGTTTTAATCTATATTATCTTACATCTTCATAAATGTTCTATTACTGACTAATATAATTATTTAAATCGCATATTATTATATTACAAAATTCATTTCCATTTTTAAACTGTATTTTGAATGGTCCCATATTAATTAATTAACTTCCCGTGGGGTAAGTTATAGTAATGTCCCAAAAATTGAAAATGAAAATGTTTCACGTTTTAGAGGTTTTGAACATTTTGGCATAATTTAGAAAAAATGAATGTGTATGTGTATATGTGGAGACAATTTTTCGTCGACCATTTCAGGCGTATGGATAAGCCGATTAGAAAAATTCAAAAAGCAATCGATTCCTCTTGATAGGGAGATATGCTGATTAGTTTTTGGCAAAGGCAGGTCTAGCGGCTTCGGAGACATGAAGCAAAAAGTGCCAAATGTTAGTTTTTAAGAGAACCGATCAACCCAGCGGTTTCCAACCTTTTCTTCCTTGCGCCCCCCTTTCGCATGAAAAAAATATTGCGCCCCCCTCCCCTTCTTGATTTTCTAACAATTTAATTTAAATATATTTAATATAACTGAAATTATGCCAAATAATACACTGTATTATAAAAAATATACATACAAACATTATAAGAATTTTCTGTTTCACATAAGTAAGATCTCACAAATGGTAATAAAATGTCTAAAGCATTATTTGTCAAAGTAGGAAAATCGTCCTTTGCTGGTAACCAAAACTCAACAATATATTTTCGTCCTGAAACATCTGCTTCAATGTGCTATCACTAGATAAATCAATTATCATTTTCTGCTCTGCTGTTGAATGACGAAAATCATCAAAGTAATGCGAAAATTGGTTTCGTAGACTAGTCATATGATTTGATATAATAATAAGATCTTTACTTACTTCTATTTCATCAGTAACACAAGTAATTTTAAAAGTGGGAAACATGTTAAAGTTATAAAGTTATTTGATACTAGCTATATTCAGTTCTAATTTTTTCATTAAAGCCGTAATCTTGTCTTTCTGAACAAAAGCACGAATTTGAGATCCTTGCATTGATTTAATTAAATTGCTAAGTCTTTGAAAAATATCAACTAAATACGCAAATAGGCAAATTTTGCAAGGAACTTTGTGTCCTAAAACAAGATTGCTCCGTCTCTTTTGTTATCAGCAAGAAATATAGCAATTTCTTTTTTGAGTTCAAACACTCTTAGAAGTACTTTAAGTATTTTGTTGATTTGTTTTTGACACTTACTCAGCATTTAAAAATAATATTTTTGAAACAGTTTCGCGCCCCCCTTGGAACGGTATGACGCCCCCCCAGGGGGGCGCGCCCCACAGGTTGGAAATCACTGGATCAACCGATTTGGTTTCAACCGATCAATGATTTTTGAGAGAACTAAGCATCCAAGATTTGAATGATTTAAAAAACTTTCTGCTTGTGTTCTGACAAAACGATTGCTTTTGGGGAAAGAATTTGTTCTTATTTTTTTAATTTTCAAAAAAAAAATATCGAAAAATAATTCGGATTTAATTCTAATTCTAACTAAAGTTTTAAACATCACTTATATATAATACTTCAAATAATTATAATAAACTATTTGAAAACATTTAATATTCCTCGAAAATTTCATTAAGAAAGTTCCAGCAATTTGCCTTAAGGCACACACCACTAGCTTGCAATTGAACTAATTCCATAGTCCATATATCTTATAATAAAAATAAATCATACAATGTAATAAAAATAAATCATACGGAATAATATTAGAATTGAAGATACAAAAATAGTATAAACATGATATTATTATGTATAAATCATGTTTCAAAAAATTTACACTTAATTCAATGTATTTTATACTATTTTTATTTCATGTTTTATTGGCACGAGATCGTTTATTAGTTTTTCAATGAACTGACGAGCATCAGAAATAAAACGGAGGATAGTTGCAAAATTATAAGGTAATGTTATAATGAGTAGTTAAATCTATAATAAATGAGAAACTTTTAAATAAATAAATATATAAACATCCATATTAATATGGCCACAAGTGTCATATTCTTCAATAAAACCAGTATTTCATTATCTGCTTATAAAAATGATAAGTTGATAATATTATACATCAGAATAATATACATCAACCAAACCTAGCACTTTCCTGTTCAAATATAATATTTATCTTCGAACTTTCTATCTATGTTTTTAAAACTAAATTTTTGCACACTGTCAAACTTAATAACATAATATACGATATCAATATTGAATTTAAGAAGACCAAACACAAGTTTGTTCAATAATAATGCAATGATAAAACTTTTAATTTTTTTTCGGTATTGTTTAAATATTTAAACTGAAGCAATTAATTGTAGACCAAACAAAAGGAAACTTATGTGGGATGTAATTTCATATATCTATCTTCAATTGGAGGCAGATGGAATTAATAAATCGTTTTATTGAGAAAACAAAACCAATATAGTTTATCTATTTATTGCAATGAGTCATAAAGGCTAACAGTTCAACTATTAAAATTCTCCACGGTCTTAACAGATTAGTTCTTGGTAATTTATCATGCGTGCTTGGAATTAAAATTAGATCAATTTTAACAAGAGGTCCAAAATACTATGCAAACATTTATTTTTATTACTTAGCGCCTGGTTAATTTAATCGAAGCGCAAATATATATGATGATAAATTTCAATAGACACAAAGTTGCGAGTGTTGAAGGTTTTCTTTTATCAATTGGAAATACATATAACTTTATTGAAAGGGGCTTTTTATCGGTTTATTATTTTAGTAGCATTCATACCTTATATGTAATCCAAGTCAGAGAAAAACAAAGCATTATTATATTATTAATACTTACTACAAAAGAACAACGTATTAAAATTCAACATTTTTTACTTGAACAAGTTAAGGTACTAAAATATTTGAATTTAAAAAAAAACATATTATCGACCTTTGTTAATATTGCCTTTAGAAACTAGAATCGTCATTTTCTTCCTCATTCAACTTATAATTTGTCTACGTGAGATTTAAACAATTATATTATAAATAAAAACATATTACAGAGCAAAATTGAAATAAAACAAAATCACGCCATATGCATTATAATAAGCAATTTTTTAGATGACCTAAATCTATGTAGTAAATATACACAATACATAAACAAATAATATCTAGTTTAAACAATCTTTCGAGTGCCCAAATGTACTGCGCAGTAGTTTATAATGTTACATTAAATATTTATGCACATTATTTGCAACGACTTAATACACCAAATATATACATACTTATAATAAATTAGTAAATAAACAATTTAAGTCATTAGAAATTAGTCAGCGGTACAATACTTTCATTCCAATGAAAAATAAATTATAAACTAGTGGGATGCATGGCATCGTGCCTTAAGGCAAATTGCTGGAACATCCCGTACCGTAATTAAAAATCTTGGTACGGAACCCAAAAAAAATTACACAAAATGTGTACACATTATGAAAATCTCTATAAAATATCTGATAATATGATGTGCAATAAACATTTTTTACCGCCAAATGACATTTTTTTTTAACTTATTTTTTATTGAGAGTCCATAATCGCTGGACCTGCCTTCCCAAAAATTTAATCAGTTCTTCATCTTGTCAATACAAGTAAAATGTTTTTTGAATTTTTAAAATCGGATGCCCGTTCTCTTAAAAACTGTGTTACCGTTTTTGACACTTTTTGCCCCGTATCTTCGGACCTGCCTTCGCCAAAAACTAATCAGCACGCCTCCTTATCAATACAAATCGAATGTTTTTTGAATTATTCAAATCGGTTGATCGGTGTTCCCGAAATCGTCAACGAAAAATTTTTTCCGCACACAAACATACATCCATTTTTCTAAGGCATGCCAAAATGTTCAGAAACCTTTGAAGATATATAAAAAATTTAATTTTCGATTTTTTTGCGATTACCATAAATTGCCCTACGGGAAGTTAAAAATATAAGACAAATATTTCGATTTCTTCGAATATGTTAATGTCGAATATAGAAAATCATTTATACATATTTTGTTCTATAATGCGAATTAACACATATGCCTCAATCAAAACTATTTTTAAATATCTTCTGTTTTAATTATATATAATTACGATTATTTCCTCATCCATAAAATCCGATAAATATATAAACATCGAACCAACATCCTGTTATTCAAATTGAAAAATGATAAAACATAAAAAATAAAAATTGATAAAGTTTTCCTGAAATTCTTACTGTATCAATAAATTATCTTCCATACTCAAAAATGGCTGCCGTAGCTTTATGGTAAGAAATTTCGTCATGCAACCACAAGGTTATATTGGCGCCTCGGACAAACTGATATCAAGCAGTAGTGATATCAGTTTTCACTTGAAAATAAAGATCTAAAAATGATTTCAAAGTAGCTACTAGTACTCATAAGTTTGGATTGCTCTTAAAAATTACAATTTTAACAACTTTCTCATAAAAAAGTGAAAACAAAGTAAAAATAAAATACTTTTAATAATGTCGACAGTTCGTACCATTACCTACAATAATTCTGCGATATGAATTGGCCATTTGCCAAAAAAAGCATGCTAAAATAATTTCGTTTTCTTCTAAAAAATGTCAGTAAATAATAATGATAAGTTTTCCTCTTAATTTGTCTTAAAATTAGCTTAATATAAACTGACTTTCGTCATGGTAATCCAACGGCGTATTTGAATTGTGTATTCAAGAGTCAATTCTTAGTATTGCAATATATTAGTATATATTATTATTAGTCAGCACATCACATGCAAAAAGGCAATTCAAAGCCTCAAATGTATATAATACATCTACATAAATGTGTTTGTTAGCTCGCGAATATAAAATAAAACCTTGATGTGGTGAATCATACATAAGTTAACAGCAAATCTTTCAGAACTTATAATTCATATTTCATAGCCGATTTAAAACAAATGACTCAAAAATTCATAAGTAAATACCACAAAATTAAAACAACAACTTCATTATCAATTTTGCCGCAGACGAAATTTGCTTTCTTGTTTATATATAATATTTAATATCTAAATATGAATAAAAATCTAAATTTGTTTTATAGATGGGAACCCGAACAGTTTGTCCCATCTCTATGCGATAAATTTTATTATTACAATTTTTGTAATAGTGATGATTTTTTTTATTGATAAACCTATGCCGATCAAGGTATATGGAAAGATTTTCATTTTCATATCCAAGTGAAAACCGATATCACTACTGCTTGATATCAAAGGCGGGAATTAAACCTAGAGCTTCTGATTTGACGACCCCATAGCTTTAAGTATAGTAAAATGATTTTCGTCTTGAAATTTTCAATTTATTACGTTGAAAAACGAAGGGAAAAATATGTTTTAATCACAAATACATTCACATGATTATACATATATGATTTTATTTCAACAACCCCAAAATATTTAAAGAACCCTTAAAAAATAACAGCCATAAAAAAGAATCTTGAGAAAGAACTTGTGACTTAAAAAAAACAATATTCAAAACTAAATATATGTACAAAAATAAGAATCAAAATAATAGATACTGCATCAAAGCACACATTTTGTTATTTCATTTAAATTCTAAGTTGTGGCAGTTTTTGTGAAAACAATGACTGAAATAAACTGAAATAATTAAATTTGTTTTCATGTGCCTTATTAGGTCATTTATTTTGCAAAATCGCATTGAATCAGAATTAGTTTGTTGTTTAATTCATGAAAAACTCTCTCGAACAAAAACTGCGGATTTTGCAATGTGTTGTTCATCGAGCAAAAGCTTTGTAATTTATAGACGGAGAACTGGTTACTTTTTTGAGCAAAATTTCCTCACTATCAGTTCAAATTAGATAGTTTCATGAAAAACTGTTTTCAAATGTCTTTATATATATTACGAACTTAAAATTAGTTGTCGAGCAATTTCAGCAAACGCTTGTTGTACCATAATATATTTTTATAGTACATTTTAAGTTTAGATTGTCCTAAATAAAACATAATAAAAACAGAAAAATTTCAAAACTGAAATAAAAATGAATAAACTAACTGAATAATTTACATATTACAAATCTGAAGGTGAATTTATACGTAAGTGTAGAAATCTGAAAAGACATAAAAGTAAAAAGTAAAAATGTACTCTCATCGATAATATTAGTTACGTCTTTATTTTAACCATTTTTATTCTATCCCGTACGTTACATCTAAATCAGGATTATGATAAAAAGTAGCTCTCAAACTCCATTTATTAAATACTTTACACTTTTTTTCATGATATATTGAATTAACATTTAAAGATAAAATTCAATTCCAATAAAAAAGAAAGTTTTAGGCAAAAGTTCTGCAATTTTTTTTATTATTACTCAAGATATAATCACAATCTTGTTTTGTGAAACCAAAAACATTTAGTAATTATGAAAACATTTAGTAATTATTTGCAAAGTTGAAACCAAAATAGAGCTTAGCCAGTGTTATCTACTTTTTTTGGTGTTCTGCAAATTTAGCAGTTAATATTCCTTTTAAGGAAAAAATCGATCTCTCACAAGCTCTCTTATTATGTAAATTTAAATTATTCAATCGGCGATGTAGAATGACGATGCGAAAATAAATTATGGTCGAACGAACGAAACGGGAGAATGGTCGCCGGAACATGTCATTGTCAGTCATGTGATATATCTCACAAAAAATATTCAAAGTTAAACAATGGGCCCATTCTATCAGCCGTGAATCGAATCGAGTCTTTTTTTTATTATTTTTTTATTATTCGTACCTTTCCGATGTTGCACATACCTTTGCAAACTTTTCCTCGAGTTCTTAAAGTAATCGTTTACCTCCAACACCATGTTCACAGTTCACATTACAATACAACAAATAAGGAAATATATTAGATAACTTAATGCAAATCTTTATTTCATACCATATATCAATTCCAAACTAGCTGTAAGTGGAATTCTGTCTTAAGGCAATTAGGGCATCGTGCCTTAAGGCAAATTGCTGGAACTTCCCGTACCAAAAATTATTATTTTTTTTTAAAACGATTAACATTTTTGAAAAAAAATTACTTTGAAAAAATAAGATTTTTGAGAAACTATTAATTGGACAAAAAATTAGTTTTTTTTGAAAAAAAAAATTTTTTTTTAAAAAATTTTTTTTTTTTTGAAAAAAAAATTTTTTTTCTTTATTTTGACATATTGTGGAAGATCTGAACTTTTTTTTCAAAGCAATCGTACTGCTTTAACTACATAGGGACAAAATATAAAGCGCGTAAGCGCCGCGTCGCTGTCTAACGCATAAGCATTGGTACGGAACCGATAGGAATGTTAACAAAATGTATACTTATTGTTAAAATCTCTATAAAATGTCTGATAATTTGATGTGCATATGTCTAATGATCATTTTTGACCGCCAAATGGCTCATTTTTTTACTTTTTCCTCTATATCTCCGAAACCGCTAGACCTACCTTCATGAAAGTTGTATCGATTCTTCATCTTGTCAATACAAATAAAGTGTTTTTTGAATTATTAAAATCGGACGCTCCGTTCTCTTAAAAACTGAGTTACCGTTTTCGGAACTTTTTGCCCCGTATCTTCGGAACGGCTTGACCTGCCTTTGCCAAAAACTAATCAGCACGTCTCCTTATCAATACGGATCGAATGTTTTTTGAATTATTCAAATCGGTTGATCCGTGTTCCCGAAATCGTCGACGAAAATTTGTATCCGCACATACATACACACACATACATACATACATACACACACACACACACACACACACACACACACAACACACACATACATCCATTTTTTCTAAGGTATGCCAAAATGTTCAGAAACCTCTGAAACGTAAAGATATATAAAAATTTTCATTTTCGATTTTTTTGCGATTACTATAACTTGCCCTACGGGAAGTTAATAATTCGAAGAAAATCAGACATTGCTTGTCTGTTGGCCAGTCTATATAAATCGATTACCCCTGCAACTTGCACCTAAATTTTATTAAAGACTCGAAGCTTACTCAAAAGCTCTATATACAAAATGCAGTCACTTCTATTACAAATGAATTCTGATTATCAAATTATGTCTTCATTATCAAATAATTAATAGCAATGTTATAAAATGTAATTTCATTCTAATATAATTTGTTATTTTATAATAATATATATTTAATCATCAGCTTTGAAATTAAATCTGAATTAATAACAATTGGCTCGAGCAACTGGTTTAACAAATGGAAAGATAATCTAAAGAAAATAATCTGAAAAATCCTATTAATAGATCGTTTTCATTGAATCAACATTATCTATCGTATTCTATTACATATAAAGTCGAAGAGAAGTATAGAGAAGATATAATTAGTATGAAATTGAGAGATTATAAAGCAAAGATATTACCGTACGTCATTAGTCAAAAGCGGGATACATTACGTGATAGAATTCACCTATTTAATTAATAGTAGTTATTTGAGTGAAATTATCGATTAATTTTATTCCCAAAATTAAATAATTTAAAATGATTTCTCGCTATTTCAAGAAGTTGCAGTAGCTACTCATTTACCGGTTTATACAAATATTTTGACATCTTTACAGCATTTTCTACATAAAGAAATCAGCATCCTTTCAAAAGTTGTTTACCTAAAAAAGAGGACTGCCGAATCCACTCATACATCACGGTATGGAATGGAACTGAGTACTTTACTTTATATTTTCTACAGGGGCGCGTAACGTTATACATCAAAAACACAACTTTAGTTAAGTAGAAGAAAAACAACGTAATTTTTTCTCATAGAGTATCATATGGTAATTTATTATACTGCTATAAACTTAGCAAATGAAAATATTATTCCCAAATATTTTATGTAAACATTTGTTCAGAAGCTTATAAACAAACTTCAAAATCTCTTGCATGATGTAAGTATGAGAAGTGGAGCTATGCATAATTGTTACTTTTATCTAATAGTTCAGTTTCAATAATTTTTTTTATCGAAAAAAGCTGTATTAGTCTTATTATGATATCAAAAAATGTTTGAAGCGTTTGCATAGAATTGAGCATTGTTTTGACATAGTTATTGAAAAATCGTCGATAAGCATCATTATTTGATAGAACATTTTAAGGGTTTAAATGTTTACTATACAATTTGTTATGTTTTGGTGTTTTAATGTTTCTTTTTTTATTGACATTATTTTTTCATACCAGTCAGACAGGGATGCTGGTATCAGAGATTATGAAACAATTTTCATATTTCA
>NW_020537646.1:33966991-34015252 GCF_003426905.1 Ctenocephalides felis
ATCTCTCTAAATAATACGAGAAAACAAAAGATTAACATCACATTTTCTGGCAAAAATTTCAATTTGAATTTAAAAATTTGCAAAAAAATGCATTAATTATTTATTATTAATTAAATGCATAACTATATGTAATGGTAGGTATACAAGTATGTGGCAAATCATAGTTTTTATTATAAACTATCGATCGCAACTTTATACAAATTATCGGAGTCAAATAACAATTTCAATACTGGGCAAGTTTTTTTTTAGTAATCAGCAAATAAAAAAAGTTGTTATATCTCACATAAATTGATTGATACTATCATTTCCATCAACAATATTATGTAAAGTTTTGCTTGATTAGCAAAAAAATCCAATATTTAAACAAATTGAAATACTATAGAATATCGTACAATCATCTTTCTATAGCAAAAACCAAATAATAAGGTTTTTCTATCGTATATATAGTAAATGAGAGGTAGAGTGCCTTCCACTAGATGATTTTTCTTATTACTTTGAGGATAGCCTATAAATGCTGATCAATATTACACAAATATCGATTATAAATTCAAGAATAAATTTAAATGATTATGAAGTTAGAAAATGATGCAGTGCCACAAACACGGAAATCGATAAATGGTTTGCATTTACTTCAACGTTCAGAGAAAAATTATTTGTTCACATAAAACAAGTAATATTTATCCTAAAACAAGTGATTTGTATATAAGGCAATCAAAATGGTAAAGTTGTCCTAAAACAACTTAATTGTAACATAACTTACTCGAAAACTCAATTTACCTTCTATAGACTATCTAAAATCTTTTCATCCCCTAATCTAACAAAGTCCTTGACACATCATTAAGGTTTAGAATTTAAACCAATCATGAACAAATAGAAATCTTTTCCCAATACAATATAAATCGCATTAGAACTTTCTAAGACAATACATATGAAAAATATTTTTACAAAAGTCCGTTGACTCATTTAAGCCATTGTGCAAGAGTTTTGTGGGTATAATTGTATTATAACAAAGTATGTCGCCTCCAGGCTATATGTCATACGATACTTGCACATATTGCAACGCAACGCGCCGTTGCCTACACACGATTACTAAACGATCGAAATGAAAAGATTTGCAATATTGCAAAGATAATTGCACATCATAAAATATAGCCGATGTACTATTCTTTATGACCTTTTATTACGTATTCTTATTGTAAATATACAAGTATATAAATTACTAATAAGAATTATTTTTACTGACTAACATTTCTCACTATCATCACTATTGTTGTGATATTTTTTTTTTAATTTCTTGTATTAATAACAATCAGAACATAATTACTACAAATTATTTTGACTTACATTCTTAAATATAATTATAGATACCCCAGTGAAAAATTATCATTACATAGAAATTACTGGATCAAATTAAAATGCCATAACGCATTTTGATAAATTTTGTCTTTTTATGGATGTCTTTATTTCTTATTGTATTTTAAACCCCATAATCTAATGTTATTTGATTTTTATAAGCAGTTTGAAGACTAAAATTGAGAATAAATAGTTGTGTATAGCATCGTTAAGGCAAATTGCTGGAACAGTAACGAAATATGTTCGAAAAATATTAAATATTTTTATATAGATTACTAGATGACGCGACAGACGTTGTCCTTTACCCATGTCTACAATTTTTTTAATATAATATACTTAAAATAATAATTATTATTTTTTAAATTACTATTCACGCCAAAATGCATATACATTTATAATATGAGCGATATTAAATGTAAAACTGCTTTAAATAAAATGATGAGTCTTAACTTCCACACTATATTGGAAATTGAAGTTTTTTAAAAGATATAACATAACCATAAGCATAACATAACACTGGTACTTCATGTTGGATCAAATTAATTTAATTTTTTGTTATTTAATATATCCAAAATTGCATCTTAAACTTCTCCTACTCGATATCGCGAGGGCCATTGTATGTATTCATTTTTACTTTCCCATTTGTTGTTATAAAATGAATTTTTTACGAATTTTAAAAAAATTGTGGAAAGATTATTAAACCAGATACAAAGAAACTATATATTGAAAAAAAAAACTATATTGAAAATTTAATATCCGAATCTTGTGTTGGCGCCCCCTAAGGCGTGCGCTCGTATTTTCCGCATGCATCGCATTGAAGGCAAGACCTTCCCTGATTAATTCCTAATTTCATATTTTAAGTTAATTAATTTGTCATATCCTGTTCATATGTGTACCATTCAATCTGCCATACATATACTGTATCTTATATTATTTTAATTTCTGGCACATCTCAGCTGCTTTTTGGCAATAATAATGTAGGCATTTCATTTTTCTTATTCATAATCATATATTTATTATACACATTCTAATATTGTCTAGGTTCATAAGTGAATTGAAATTTTTGGCAGATGATATTTTTCATTTGTTTTCAATGCAAAGAATGACATGTCAAAATCCAAATCCAAAAATATCAGTGACTAAAAATTGCGACATCTGCACACATATTATTAGTTATGTGTCAAATATTATGGATCTAACTGAAGGGCATAATTGGGTCTCTTTGATAGATATAAAATAGAATAGATATATTAGTTTAATTAGATGTACAAAAATCCGTTTTCACATGCTATCTTTTTTTAAATTTATTTACAAAGACTTATATTAGGTTTTGACAAATATCTGTTAATATTAATTTGTGTTGGCAACAAAAGATAAATAGTATGAAGATTATCAATATAAGTACATGTATAGATAAACAATAATTAAATTGATACTTAGTAATAATCACGAGTTTACTGCGAAATATGAAAATGACTAATTCCGGTAAATTGATCTAAAGCATTAATAGATTTGAATGGATTGATAATATTGAATTACTTCGAGAGCTGGTAATTAGGTTATCTCAATTACACTATTAATACATTACATTAGTTTTATAAAACTTTGAAATAGGTATGAAATCACAAATAATATATATATCAACATTAATGTATTTTCCATGAGGTAATTCCACTCCATTCCAAAAAGCCAATAAGCTTGAAAAGTATACATTTAATTGATATTTGTATTTCATTATAGACACATATGCATATGAATTTTAGAATTAAATACAGAATTTTAGAATACACAACATTTTAAATTAAAATATTTAATATTTCCCCAAGCATAGCAGCTGATTGTGTTAATTGCATTCAGTCCCATAAAATAAACAAAATTATAAATGTTTTATAAAAGCTAAACGAATTATTATAACAAAATATATTTTTCATGAATAATTTCATTAAAATAGCTTGAATAACATTTATGATTCATCATCAACGTATTGAAAATGATAAGATTAGGCGCAATCTCGCATTATCAAATCTATAGAGATGTGGTGCTTCCAAATTTTAGCAAATGGTTATTTATTTATTTTCTAAATATCATTATTTAATTAACTCCATTATTATTAACGTGTTGAGCTCAGAAATTACTGCCGAAATAAAAATTATTACCGTAATAAAGTGTTACTAAACTGATCAAAGTTACATTTTTATGTAAGAAGTAACAATGCAGCGAAAAATCGATTTGTTCTATTTTTGTTTTTAAGTGTCTTAATACTGGATAGTCATAAATACTGCAATGTTATGCGCCATAAACAAGCATAATACATCATAAAGTTCTACTTAAACTTTTTATTTTTATGCCTGATAAATATCTTACATTTAAATCATATTGCATTACGTGGTTACTACAGTTTCATTATATCAATAAGTCTAGATAGAGCATAAGCCTACACCTATATAATCAATATACCTACAACATATTAATTATGCAATTAGTACGTGATTGAGAAATATGTTTGATTATATATTTTTATTATTTGTGATATATCATCAGCTGTAAGTCAATGGCGTAATAAGTACTAGATTTATCTAGCTTAATGGCCAAATTGCTTTAACATGTAGGTCAGTATTACTAAATAAAAAAAACATTACTGCAAAACAATTCACTTTTATTTTTATTATTACATGCACATATGTAAAAGTATCAGTAGTTCAATGAACATAATTGAGAGATCTAATACTCTTTAAATGTTCAAGAAAAGAGTTTCATGTGCAAAGTATAGTTGTAACATATTATATTTGAAAACCTATGAAATGCTGTAAAGAGTTAGAGCTTTTTCTAGAAATATTTCTAAACTATGTTTTTTTCCTAAATAGCTGGTCCATTACATTTAAATGAACGATAAATCCACGCAATGCACAAAAAGTACTGTAACTATTTAAACTAGTGGTAAGCATTATTAGCTCATAGTTGCCCTAAATAAAAATAATATGTAGAAAGTAAAAATTCTCCAATTATTGTATTACAATTTCACAATGAAAATTACATTACTTTGCGATTTTCGTATCTTAATCCCACGGAAAGTTGGATATAACGTTGTAATACACTAATAATCATAATTAGGTACCAAATATAGTTTAAAAATAGAAGTAAACTCTTCGTTCACAAATATGACTCAGCACAAATAAAATTTACACAATATATATACTGAACAAAGTGCAAGTGGCATTGTGTCTTATAAGACAATTGCATGAATTTCCCGATATGTGGTAAACAAGATCATAATGTAGATCATATAAAAATTAAATATTTATTGTTTAATACGATTTTTTAGTTCAATAATAATCGTATTAAACAATAAATATTTGATTTTCATATGATCTACAGTATGATCTTGTTTACCTGTCCAAATGTCCACTTGTTTAAGTAGTACCTGTCTAAGTTTCAAATTGTCTTCTTTTGTACCAGTCTACCCATCCACCTATTTACCTGTCTACTTGTCTATATTATTGCATGTCGATCTGTCTAGCAGCTGACTTGTCTACTTTTCTATCTTTCGTACTATCTATCAACCTATTTACTTGTCTACATTTTCAGCTGGGTACTAGTTATCCTATCTACCTGTCTACCTGTTCATCGTTTACCTATCCACCTTTCTACCTGTCATCTGCGTATTAATATTTCTACATATATATGAATTAATAATAATGATCTGTAACATTTCAGATTACCAAATGCCATTTTTTCAACTTTTGTTTTTTCGACTCCGAAACTGCTAGACCTCTCTTCGCAAAAATATAATCAATATATCTTTACGTTTCAGAGGTTTCTGAACATTTTGGCATACCTTAGAAAAAATAGATGTATGTGTGTGTATGTGTGTGCGGATACAAATTTTCGTCGACGACTTCGAGAACACCGATCAACCGATTGGAATAATTCAAAAAACATTCGATTCGTATTGATGGCGATGGCAGGTCTAGCCGTTCCGAAGATACGGGACAAAAAGTGCAAAAACGGTAACTCAGTTTTTAGGAGAACAGATCGACTTTAATCATTCAAAAAACAGTTTACTTGTATTGACAAGATGAAGAACTGATTAAATTTTTGGTAAGACTCTCAATAAATAAGTTGAAAAAATGTCATTTGGCGGTCTAAAATGTTTATTAGACATATGTACATAAAATTCTCAGATATTTTATAGAGATTTCAATAATGTGTATACATTTTGTGTAAATTTTTTAGATTCGGTACCAAGATTTTTAATTACGATGCGGGAATTTGCCTTAACTCCGTCAAACTACAGATAAAATGATATTTGAATCATTGGAATCGGATACTCAGTTCTGTCAAAAACTGCTATATTTGAAATTCTTTGCTTGGTATGCTGGACTTGTCTTTGCCAAAAACTAATAAGAACATTTCCCTATCAACAAAAATCAAAGACTTTTCGAATCATTCAAATCGGTTGATCAGTGCTCTCATAATCATAAACGAAAAATTCTATACACCCATAGGCAAACATCCATTTTATCTAATGGTAAGGTATGCCTAAATGTTCAGAAACCTTTCAAACGTAGAAGTGCGCTATAATTTTCATTTTTGATTTCTGCACGATTACAATAAATTTCTTTACGGGAAGTTTATAAATATCAAATAAACAGATATACATATAATAAAATTATCTTACAAAACTAAATGTAGAAAGTGTGAATGCAACCTCCATGGAGGTTGTTCATTTTAATATCGAAAACAGGAAAATTTATTATTAAGTCATTCGTATGCATCATATATATGTTTCAAAACAGTAATATTAAATATTCACTATCTGAACCACAGACCGTTTATTTTCGCCATATCAAGAGGATGTGACAATTTTGCAAGCTCGTGACGCCATTGGACGCTGTTCGTTATTGACCGGATATTGACCGTAATAGAACAAACGCAAAACGAACTACCTTCCTGTCTGAACCGGCTGTTCCAGCACGCCCAACGTTTCTTATGTAGGTAAGCAAGGGATATTTTATTGCTGGCAGGAGCTCGGGAAATCATTGAATTAAGATACATACTGCAGTTAAAATCAAAATAGCTTCAGGCATTCCATTTTATTATATTATTTATTTATTTAAAATATTAGGTTGGCAACTAAGTAAGTGCGGCTTTGACTCTTAGATGGTTTCAATTTAATTTTTGGGTTTGCTGAGGGTGTCCAAATGTAAAATACTTTTTGCTATTGGATAGTAGACAATTCAGCTGTCGAACTGTAAAATAAAGTTTTTTGATTGATTGTACTCGTATACTCTTCGTTTGGCATTCGTTGAAATATGGAAAATAAAATCCAAAATTTTTGTTATATATTGTTTTTTAATTTCTGCAAAGATAAAAATGCATTTTAAGATCACAAAAGGGCTCGCCCGTAGGTAAGCGGTTAAGAGCGATGGGACCTGAATCAGAGGTCCCGGGTTCGATACCCACTTGGAGCAGCCTGTTGTCAGGCAGCAGTGACCACGATTTTCACTTGGAAATATAGATAGCAATATGTTTACAAGTGAAAATAGCCCTTGCCCGGCATTTCTGCACCAATAAAAATACTCGCCCTATTACAGAAATTGTAATAATAATATATCATATAGAGATGTGACAACTGATTTGGTTGCCATCTGTCAGACACACTAGTATTAAGTCAAATTAGCACAATAGCTTATAGAACTATATAGAACAAAAAGAAGAAAAAAAAAGCTCACAAAAAGTTTTGAGTTGTTTATGGTGACAAACCTTTAAAAAAGCGACAGGGTCAAAATTAGTTTGTCAAATTTTGTTCTGGTGATTTTTTACTCAAAATTGAAAAACGCTCTGGTCGTTCAGTTGACATTGATTACAAAGAAAATGTCTACTTTTATTCTAACTACTCAAACGAATGATCAATTCTGTTCTTTGAAATAAAACAAAGCAGTTGAAGAAAAGCGGTCTGAATGATGAAATCAAAACGGTCATTTACTCTATTATTGACATCACACATTTACCATATAGTATTGACTTGACCTTGCACCTTATGATCACATTTTGTTTCAATCTTCACTAAGCTCCTCAAATGATGTTAAATTGTACCTGTTCCAGTTTTTTGCTAATAAAACTAGAAACCAGAACTTCTAGAAGTTTTTGAGGAGTGGGTTAAGGATGCTGCTTGAAACATGAAAAAAGTCATTGCCCAAAATGGACAATGTATTACATAATAAAGTTATTCAGTTTCACTCACTTAGTTGTCAACCTGATACTACATCAAAATATTCAAATAATATAGCTTGAATCCAACAAAAAATGATCTCCAACAGAACAAGTGACTTTATTTCCATAAAAAATCTAGTTTCAGAACCAAATTTTTAAAATCCCTTAAAATATACCGATGTATCTTGACTGAAAAGAAATTAAGATTTTGCTATATTTGACAAATCAAGCACGTCATACCCAAATCACTTTTGACAATAGTCATATAAATATATTTGTAAAGAATAATGAAAACTTTGAATTTCAAATAATATAAAAAATTAGAACACTGCATAAATAAGATTGCAATAACAATATCGTATATTTGAATTATATAATCCAATCCTAGTAAAAACATGTTTTTGTGCAAGTTTTTGAAATTCTGGCCTAAACTTCAATATCAACTATTTAAATTAGTGGTGGGCATTAATAGCTCATAGTTGCCCTACATATAAAAATAACTGTAAAAAGTATAAGTCCTCAAATTATTGTCTTATTTGGAAGATACAACCATTGGAACCTTTGCAGATGATATAGTAATTATTTTTACTGACATTTATGAATGTAAATGTTATATATATGAATGTAATGTCCTTCGGTGTCTATTAATAATAAAATTATCCCTGAATCTGCTTCTGTAAAATATTTGAGAATGCACTTGGATAGCAAATTAAATTGAATTACTCATATTAACAGCAAAACAAAACAAATGGAAAGAAAAATGAAGTCACTGTTCTGGCTTATAAATGGTAAATCTAAATTATCATTAGAAAACAAAATTCTACTTCATAAAGCGACAATGAAACCGATTTGGACTTATGACGTAGAGTCGTGGGGCTGCGCCAGTAAATCAAGAATTTCATCTATCCAAAGGAAACAATCTAAAATTTGAACGTGTATTGCAAATGCACCTAGGTATGTCAGCAACCGAATCTAGGAATCGATACTGTCCAGGAGGTAGTGAAAAACAGAAGTAGAATTCATCACGACAGGATCATCAACCACAATAACCCCACATTAATTCCCGTATTACAAGCATCACATAATAGGTTGTCAAATATCTCCCTTCCGCCTTTTTGTATTATAAACCAAGAGCAAAAAAGCGGAAGGGAGATATTTGACAACCTAATATTAGAAAATTGAAGAAGAAGTTTCATTAAAATGGAGTAGTCCACTGTAGTAATCTCCGTAATGTCTTATATATAAAACTCCAGTATTGTTACTGGAGTTCTAAGAATCAACACAATAGCTTATAGAATTTTTTGTCCGATTGCTATTTAATTATTGTAAAAAAAAATTGTTGTCTTACAATTTCAGAATGAAAATTTGACTTATGAAAACAATAATGAAAACGTTGAATTTCAAATGGTATAAAAAATATGAACACTGCATGAATAAGATTGCAATAACAATATTGTATATTTGAATTATACAATCCAATCCTAGTAAAAACATGTTTTTGTGCAGTTATTTTGCGATTGATCAAAAATACAATAAGTCGATATAAAAAAAACATTGATAAAAGTTTGTTTTACTAAATCATGCGTGAAAAGTGATAAAAGACTCTAATCTGTTCCCCTATGTTGCTATGTTCAATTGAACATTCATAAAATTATATTTGAAAACGCTAATAAAAGGTTACTAGAACAGTATCTTTATGCATACACATAATTTTAGTAAAACATCTCTATTATAAGTATTATGTTTCTAATACCTTATTAAAGAACAAATTAAGTTAAAGAAAAAATTAAGAATGTTAATTTATTCATAAAAGATATAAATGATAAAAGGTGTAATTGTATACAATTTTTGTATTAAAATGTAGAAAAAATCTCTTATATCAGTTTTAGAAAGTATAGCTTACTACTCGAGTGCGAAACAAACCAAAGTTTTTTTATACAAGCTCATAATATAACGTTATGAATAGTATATTTATAGAATATGAATCATGGGGATCCGTCAATTGAAATTATGAACTTATATCGTCAAAGTTATACAATTTCTGTCGCAATAGACCATTTCATATCTTTACTAGTCATTATGGTACAATATCCTTCCTGTTTGTAGATAAGACTTCATGTGAAATTATAACAGCATTATAGAGAAAAACATTCAACAAAAATGATAAATTTTGTATATGTTATAAAACATTAATAATTGAAAACTGTGCATTAAAATTATTGTGTTAAACAACAAAACTTGATTAAGGCATTGATAAGGATTTTTCAAATCTTTCTATAAATATGTCTGCACTAAAATCTTATAAATAATGTTTTTTTTGTGTGACTAATGTACAATAACATGTGAAAAGAGTATAATAATTTTATACATACATACATTCACACATCAAAAGTAGAAATAGTATTGGCCAAACCCTCGATGGATATGAGACCTTTATTGCTCATTAAATCAATTGTGATCTGTTGACAAATTTTCAAGTCACAGCATTACAAGTTGTAATTTATAACCAAACCAATGTCAAACTAATATTATTTTAAATTGATTCCATCATTGTATTCTAAAGAACTATGAATAATAAATATTTAATAGACTTGATAAATTTTATTAAAATTTAAATATTAAAATTTGCATCACATATATAATTATCATAAAATTTGAAGATTGATTTGGTTTACTTTGCACTGTATTTATACATTTTTGCACTTGGTTAATGATATTTTATAATTTAATTAGAAAATATATTTTATCGTGTCATTAAAATACATGTCGATCAATATTTACTAGCAAATTTTCTAATAAATTTCGGCTTATATTATGCTTTTTTCTATCTATTTTCTATTATCTATCTACGTACTAAAACTCAGCTAATATTGCAATATCACAAAATTAGATTGGTACAATTATCAATATTCTTACAATAATCTTGATATATAATAGAATGGAATTGAGTAGATATCACGATTTTAACATACGAAATAAGCATTAAAACATACATTTTTAACATGAAAATAATTTGAATTAATTTTAGCACTTTTATTAATATAAATATCTCTACATATTATAATCGTAAGTTACGCTTATTCATATATAGCTTTTTATTATTTTATTCATATATTATATAATTTTTAATTAGAAGAATCTTTGACCAAACACGTTATTCGATGTTTTATATTTGCAATTTAGATAAAACATTAGATTATAGTAATGGGCCGAAAATCGAAAATGAAAATTTTTGCATATCTTCACGTTTTGAACTTTCTGGACATTCAGGCATACTTCAGAATAAATGGATGTGTGTGTATGTATGTATGGAAACAATTTTTGGTTCACGTTTTCGGGCGCACGGATCAACCGATTTGAATGATTCAAAAAACATTCTATTCCTATTGATAGGGTTAGGGATCCTATTGATTAGTTTTTGGCCAAGGCAGGTCCAGCCATTACGCAGATACGGAGCAAGAAGTGCAATTTGTAATGATAGGAAGAAGTGGTGATTAGTCTTTAGAAGAGGCAAATCCAGCCGTTTCGGAGGTACTAAGCTAAATGTGCAAAAAATTGCTATTTTTGAGAGAACTAAGCATCTAACTTGAATGATTCAAAAAACTTTCTGTTTGTGTTGACGAAACGATTGCTCTTGGGAAAAGATTTTTTTTAAATCTTTTTTTATAATTTCCAAAACATTTTTTTTTTAATTTCAAATATAAATCGGATTTTTATTTTAATTTTAGCTAAAGTTCTAAAGCTCACTTATAAACTTCAAACAAATAATTTTAATTTTGCAATTCAGTTTATATATTTCTTAGAAATATTAAACATTGTCTTTCATTTTAAATTCGATTGATTAAGTTTTGTTTATTTACGTTTCTGTAAACATATATAAGTTACAGTATTTGAAAACATTCAATATTTCTCAGATATTTGCAGCAATTTGCCTTAAGGTACGATGCCATACACCACTAATTTATTTATTTATTGAGACAAACAGAAAATATAAATTATTCTGTATAAGTCGTTGTGATGTAAATTCAATAATAAATACTGATGGCAAAGATGTATATTAGGAAAACAAATTTAAAAAACGTAAAGCTATCCATATAGTTCTTTCAAAGTTCAAAACTACATTTTCAATTAACTGGCGTTTTTTTCAGTAAAAGTTAAATCTTAATTTTCCAGGTAACCAATTATTTTTAATTAATTCACATAGGTGAATATCTGTTAGTTGACAGCAAGGAGTGGCAGCTTCTATTTGAACTCATATGTTTCGTGACACGGAATAAAACGTTTATGTGATCACGAAGTCGCTAGACTAGGGGTACTACATTCATTTTTATTGTTTTAGTCATTTCCATAATCAACTTTTGTCTAAAACGGTATCATTTCATTTATCTAAAACGGTATCATTTCATTTAGAAACAATGTTTCCTCGCAGCGCCTCAATTTTCAATTTATAATCACACAGAATAAAAATATAATAATATAATAATGATAGTATGATAATATAATAATATTACACAGTTAAATACTATTTTACTTCAACTAGAATGCTGGTGACAAAAGTGAAAAATATTGCAAAGTATTATTAATAAACTATCACAAATATACCAATCTCATATCTCAATTAGAGTTTTTCATTATGTTAATTAAAAAAAAATCTTACGTAGAGACATAAAATTTATATTTACAAATAGTAAGGTGACCATACGTCCCAGTTTTGCCGGAACAGTCCCAGATTTCCAGCTTGTGTCCCGAGTTTTTCTATAAGCAATATTTGTCCCGGATTTAGATCTTTTGTCCCGGAAAGTCCAGTTTTTTTAATTTTAATAGGAAAATTAGTAGAGTTTTTGAGTAGAGTTTTTTTAAGTAGAGAAAAACAAATATAAAATATAGATAAAAAGGTATTACATGTAATTGAATAACAAAGTTCTTCCTAAAAGTCCGCAGTCAAAAGTCAAATCATATTTGATACACTAATTTTTAGTGTTTATTTAGGTAGCATTTGTTGATTTAAAGAAGCAACCCCACTCCCCTCTCTGTCACGATTTAGCATAGCTAAAAATTGTCGTCCCGGTTTTGACTTAAAAAAATATGATCACATTACTAATAGTGACTTCATTAATATTTTTAATACACAATATTTTTTAAACACAAATCATCTTCGAAAATGAAGAAATCGGTAACATTTCAATCAAGCGTGAAAATATAATTTTGTCTGAAAAATCAATTTTGATCAACCAAATAAATTGAATGAATTGAATGTAATGTCAGAAACCTATATTATTTTATGATTCACTTCCAGATACAATAATTGGCTTTAAATATTTACAAATTACATTTTAAGAATGAATTACAAAGTAGTTTAATTATGATTGAACATTCTTTTAATACTTGAAAGTGAAGGCTTTGGTCCCAATTTATAAAATGTGCAGCCAATTTGTGGACTAATTAATCATATTAATTAAAAGATAGCTTTCGGCCATAGATCTGTGTCAACTTTGTAAAATAAATATTGCCAGTATGACCCACATTTGTAAAGTGTCGCAAAGTCATATGATCAGGTAAAATATAAACAAACATTTATATTATGAACTCAAATGTGTAAATAGACTGTAATCTTACTATGAATAAAAAAAAGATTAGAATAGTTGAGAATTAACTTCTATTAGAATAGAAGAGTTAAATAATAAAAAAACATGTTTTTCTCATAGGTTATATAATGATAAAATAAATAACTACTTAATTAATATAACAATAATGAAATATTGCAAAGTAGGAAACGATAAGCTAAAATTCATAACAGAAAACAATAAATCTTAACATAACAATTTGTACCAAATTGATTATATTGATTTATTCAGTAGGGTAAGTTATAGTAATCGCAAAAAAATCGAAAATGAATTTTTTTATATATCTTTGCGTTTCAAAACCTTCTGAACATTTTGACATGCCCTAGAAAAAATGAATGTATGAGTGTGTGTGTGCGGATACAAATTTTCGTCGACGATTTCGGGAACACGGATCAACCGATTTGAATAATTTAAAAAACATTCGATTCGTATTGATAAGGAGACGTGCTGATTAGTTTTGATTCCGAAGGTACGGACCAAAAGTGCCAAAAACAGTACCTCAGTTTTTAGGAGAACGGAGCGTCCAATTTTAATAATTACAAAAAGATTTTACTTATATTGGCAAGATGAAGAACTGATTAAATTTTTAGGAAAACATGTCTAGCGGTTTCGGAGATCTAGTAAAAAAAGTAAAAAAAAACTTTTGGTACGGAAAGTTCCAATCATTTGCCTTAAAGCACGATGCCATACACCACTAGTTCATATATATATATATATATATATATATATATTATAATAATTATATTTTCGTATTTTTTTTATTTTTTTATGTAATGCATATTCTATAACCTAGCATAATTAGAAACTTCCATTATTGTGATGATATTATTATTGGATAGTTGTATATGTTATGTGAGTATTGTGATGACATGATATTTCCAAACTCATACTTTCAAGTGGAAACAGATATTGCTACTGCTTGAGATCAAAAAGTATGTAGCACAGAATTTAAACCTCGTACCTGGTAGACCGGGACTCTATGCATTTTTATGCTTTTTTATCAGAACAGCGAACAAAATTTAAGGGACTCATAAGCCATTTTGATTATTTGTCTTAACTAACTACGTATAAAACTACGTTTTATAGATGTCAACCAAACAGTCTTATCTCTATGTGATAAATTTTATTATTACAATTTCGGTAACAGTGATTTTTTTTATAACACTGGGTAAAGGCTGTTTTTATTTCAAAATTTATACATTAACAACCTCAAATATGCCAAAACCTAGTAGTATTTTTTGATAATTAACTAAATTTGATAAATCGATGACTAAATGTATGACAAATTCAGTGGGCACAGTTTCCTACGTCCGGTACGGATGCACTTTACATGAATTTATATATATATATATATATATATATATATATATATATATATATATATATATATATATACATAAGCGCAAGTCTTTCATCATCATTATCATTGAAATTCTCAAAGCATTCTAAAAGTGCATTGTTTTCTGTTTGTCTGGACTGTCAATCGACATAATATTTTGTCTTGTGATGTTGACGATATATATGCAGTGAGATATAAAACATGTTTCGACATTGATTTAATATGTTATGGGACAAATATTTGCTTTGTCTATCATAATGAATGCATTTGTATAAATTGCAAAACAATAAAAATATTATCTCAAAACTGCTTGTACTCATGAATCATATGAAATCTGCGTCTTTTATGAAAGATTATTAAATTATTTTAAATATTGAATTATACAAATTATGAAGTTAAACCTACTTCACTCTAAAATAATAGTCGATGCATCATTGTTCTTATAAATCAATCATTTTTACTATGTATTTGTGATAAGAGCTTTTCAATGTACAAAAAACAACATTATTTTTTTCATCGTAAGTGCCAAGACAAATATTTTTTTTATTTTTTTTTATATTTTTATTTAGTCATCATTCTAATGTGTGACGTCATTAGAAACTAAAGTGTTATTTGTCATATGTCACAGACATCTGGTTGCATCTTCTTTCACAATGCATTTTTTCGAGGCCTGGACTCAATATAATGCTCGTATCTATTATAAAATTATAAAATTATGAAATTATATATATATATATATATATATATATATAGAGTGGTCCTTAATATGGACATTTCTCAAATTTTCTTGCTCCCAGGGGCTCAAATGCTTCCAAATTGATAAAAAAAATCTCTAAAAGTTTTAGCTCTTAATATTAACTTTTAGATAGTGTACAATTCAATCAAAGTTTCGTATAGAATTAGCATGAAAAAAATTTCAAAAATTTTAAAAATGTTTTTAGATATAACTTACAAACAAATGTTAAAGAAATTAGTCACTATACTGACACTATAGTGTCACTATACTGACACACAAAAATTAGTGACACTATAGTCACTAGCCAATATACAAAACATACTTTGTATATTAAAAAATAAAGACAAAAAGGTTTCTAGTAAAAAGAATATAATAAAACAAATTACAGAGTAATATTTTAAAAATTTATTTAAATTTTACTATTAATAAATTATTTTTTTATTCACTTCCTAGAATTTACCATTAAAAAAACGTATTGCATTTAAATACTTTCTTGTTATTCATTCTGCTATTATATAATTCTTATAATAGTTCTTATAATGAACTTTAGTGCATAGAAATAAAGATAATAGAATTAACTCGAAGTCATGAGCGCACAGATTCGTGCCTAAATACAACAGATTGATAGCCGCTGTTTCATGTATGAATGAGGGTCAAAGATTTATTTGTTAAATAAAAGAGAGACGTTGCATTATTCTAGCCAGGAAATGAATAATTGTTTTCATTTGTGAAAAGTTAACCTTAAACATGTTAATGTAGAAATGGGGGACGCAGTTATTAACGATTTCTTATAGAAATGCATTAATTGGAGTATAGATGTTTTACTTAGCTCTGTGGCTTTGCCTAAACTTTGACTTATCCTGGACAACCTGATATTAATCTGTAGTGTTATCGGTTTTCATTTGCAAGCATATATGAAAATATTTTTTTAAAAAATAGCCCTTTTTCCAGCATTCTAATAACAAAAATATAGATAAAATTCAAGAAGCCAACCATTACATTAACTTCTGTTAAAGAGTATCATCACAATATCTTACAGGATTCTTAAGTTATGATTATTATTGCTCTGAATTTCTGAATAAGAAAGACGAAGTGAGTCCATTTTGGTTTTTACAAATGAATACATTATTTGAATTTGCTATTTTTCTTTATAATCCGACAACTATACAGAATAACAACATTATAAAATTAAAAAAATGACAAAAAGTTATTCCGAAATGCAGTGTTTACAGCAAAAAAATGCAAATATAACAAGACAAGCTTTCGACGAATTAAAATAATATTTAGTTCATTAAAATGTATTTAATCATGTTATTCAAATCATATTCCCTTTGCACTTATAGATTTCTATAAAGTTTATATCAATCTTCTGACCAAATCTCAGTCATTTTAATATAATTACAAACAAAGAAAATATATCATTATTTTTAGCAAAATCATTTTCCTGGTACGTACGCAATAAAACTCTTCATGATGATCTGCAGGTGCAGGTGTTATATATCAAAGACTTTATAAAAACAAGATCCACTAATCATCAACACAAAATAGAAAATGACCCCAATTTACTCTGTGCTCCGCTGCTCCATACACCAGAAGTAAAAAGATTAAAAAAAATTATGGACAATTCAGTAAAATTTCAAAACTTAATTCAGTAAAATTGCACCTGATAGTAAATACCCATATAATGTAACTAATGTTATTATTATTAATCGGAAAAATAAATAAAATCAGTTATCCTCTCAATTTGAAGGGATTTATAGACCACTCAATATAATAAGTTCACCTCCGAATTCGAGATACACAGCTGTAAGTCTGTAAATACTTGTATATTGACACCTAAAAGTTGTCTCAAAACCTACATATGTTGCGTACACCTTACCATATGTAGGTTTTAGACAACTTTTAGGGTGCAAAATACAAGTACATATTTACAGACTTAGAGCTGGGTATCTCGAATTCCGAGATTCTTACCTAATTTAAGCTTAAATTACTGGACTAATAACAGAGATACCCATAGTATACCACACCAAAATTATAATTGTATAGTCAATATCTATTATATAAAAACAAGTCGGGTTTTCCTTCCTGACGATATAACTCCAGAACGCCCGAACCAATTTCGACGATTTTGCATTCGTTGGAAAGGTCTCGGACTCCGTGAGGTTTACAGCAAAGAAAATTGAAGAAAGATTTCAACAGAAAAGCGGAAAACACTTTTTCTTTTTTCACATACAGCGACATCTCTGATACTTAGCATGTACTACAAACTAATATTTTTTGTTTGACTGCTACTCATTTGTTTGACAGCTACTCATTGTTCACTGCTCAGTTAATTTCATGTGACAAACCGGCATTGTGTTCACTGTGAAATTGTGCAAAAAAATAAAAAAATGAGTTCCTAACATTTCAATTGGAAACCATCAAATCAATCACGCGTATGATGCAAATTTTTATTCAATTTCAACAGCAAGCAATTTTTTTCTTCATCTTTTAATCACTAAACGAAATGTTACATAAAATGAAACCATCTTGTAGTGAAACGGAGTTTGCCCGGTTTGCTGTTTATTCATAAAATTATGAATTAACGACACAAAGTTTTATGATTAATGCTATGATTTTCTCCGCATTTAGTTTCAAAATTCCGTTAATACACTCAGTAAACCTGGTATTAAATAAGATTTCTGAAATTTCCTTATGTCTTTTCTACATACATAGTCCCAAAACACACTAATTTAGATGCGACAAACAGAGAAAGTGGGCAGCAAAACTATAGTAATAATGTATTCTCGAACTAAATATGTAACACTATGGAAACTTCTGTTCGTTCGTTCGTTTTCTGTGATTACTATAAATGTTACCTTATGGAAATTAATTAAATAAATAATTTTATTTCAATTTATAATGTTGTAGTACTCATTCTTAACAAGTCAAATAAATAAATAAATATTAATATTTTGTTAGGGAAAATGACTACAATTGACCGTCTCCTAAGTACAGCCCTGGCCATCGAGACATGGTGCTTCCTTAGGCATTAGATTATGATATGCGGTGCGGGCACACTGCAGAGGCAGACATATGCACTACAGCGCCAGGCTATGAACTCTAGAAAACAAGGCGTTCCGTTTATAGACGTGGGCGGTTTTCGGCTGTTCGGATGTGCGATGGGAGCACACGTTTTTATTCGGTTTCTATACATACTATGAACGCTTTTTCTTGATTTTTACCCCGTCATGTTGAATGCTTTTAATTTATTGTTCGAACTAGTCCGATCTAGACGGGTTGGAAGTCGGATGACTAATGCACACAATCAGACAATTACCGAGAACCAAGTCGAACTTATTATGAGGGCAAAAGTCAAAAGATAATGTTCATCAATGAATTTAAACTTTATCTGAAGTTACAATTGGATTAAGAGTAAATGACTTAATATTTTGCTAAAGCTTGCTTAGAAGTAGCATACAATTCAAATTAGAAACTAGTGGTGTATGGCATTGTGCCTTAAGGCAAATTGCTGGAACTTCCCGTACCGTAATGAAATGTTCGAGGAATATTAAATGTTTTCAAATAGATTATTATGAATCAATACTGTAACATTGTCTAATATTGATAAGAACTATATTAACTGAATTGCAAAGTTGAAATTATTTGTTCAAAGTATATTAGAACTTTAGTCAGAATTAAAAATAAAATCTGAATTATTTTCGATATACAAAAAAACTAAAAAAAAAAAAAAAAAATAATAAAAAAAAAGTTAAGACAATTTTTTTTCCAAAATCAATTATTTTGTTAAGACAAGCAGAAAGTTCTTTGAATCATTTAAATCGGGCGCTTAGTTCTCTCAAAAACTGTCATTTTTTGCACATTTGGCTTCGTATCTTCGAAATGGCTGGGCCTGCCTTTCCCAAAATCTGATAAACACTTCTGCTAATCAGTACTAATTGAATGTTTTTTGGATCATTCAAATTCGATGCACCGATCTCTCAAAAACTTGTTTTCTATTTTCTGCATTCTTTGCTCCGTATCTCCAAAACGGCTGGACCTGTCTTTGCCAAAAACTAATCAGCACATCTCCCTATCAATAGGAATCGAATGTTTTTTGAACCATTCAAATTGGTTGATCCGTGCGTCGCAAAACGTGGACGAAAAATTGTATCCATGCATACATACACACACACATTCATTTTTTCTGAGGTATGCCAAAATGTTCAGAAACCTTCAAAACGTGAAGAAATGTACAAATTTTCAATTTCGATTTTTGGACGATTACAATAACTTACCCTACGGGAAGTTCAATATTAATATTTTTGTCATACAAAATAAAGTCGCTTCATTTATTTTGTTCCTTGTATTCAAAGTATTTTTAATATATTTTATTTTTAATTTATAATTTTAGTGTTGATTCATATAACTGCAAAATTTAATTAAATTAATCAATAGCGAAGAGGCTAATCGTTTAATGCATTTATTAGAAAAAGAAAGTGAAAGTAAATTTTGCCTATCTTTGAGAGTATATAGCTATTTGAAGAACTATTTAATGAAACTTTTTGATGGTCTAGTACTGACTAGTAATTAATAGTTAATTTTAAATATATAAATTTCTTTTTAATGTGTAGATAACATAGTTTTTAATAGATTCTTAAATATGAAAATCTACTAGCAGTTGGTGATGCCATTAGCATTGATTAGTTTTGAATAGAATTATTCATACTGATGCAATGCAGACAATTTTTTTTATCAATTTTAGATATATTATATAGATTATATTATTATAGATTAAATCAATCTAATTATTTTCAATATCGAAAAGATCATGAATGCTGCTTTAAGGTAAAATGCTCCTTGTACTCGTCATTTGATTGATTTAATAACTGAATATAAGAGTGACTTTATTCATTTTACTAAAATAGGATTTACAATATACAGTAGATGAGAGTTGATTAGGATGGCAAAGAAACTATTGTTGTTTCGATAGATATCAATAGCAAAGTTAAAGTAGTTAAAATTGTTCATAACACCTGTACACACGCCGTTACCATAGTAATATCGTAAACAACAATTTCTTTGATATTTTTCCATTATTCCTAATAAAAAAAACTTAACAATAAGTAAATATCTTGCTAAATTGCAGAAATAATATTATTTGCACGAAATAATATTAATCGGCCAAAATAATAATAATTTAATTAAATCTTTGCGTGTGTATCTAATTAGTATCGTGGATCCGTTAGTCACCTAAAATGCGAATCCAAATACTTAAGAAATTATTTATGCATTCTTGATTAATGCATTGCATTTTATAGTATTATGATAACGAAGTAATGCTCTCCAACAATTTGCGGATTGCGAATAATATATTTAATCATAACTAAATGTTTAGAATACTTTAGATAGAATTAATCCTGTTTATCTCAAATTTATTTATCAAAAATATCAACTCATTATTGATAGACAGTTTCATTTCTTTCCATCCTCAGATCTATCATGTACTTGGTTAGTATTTACCATGGAAGAGCTATAATTCAAATGTTTAAAAGTATAAATATTTGTTCTATAATAACGTCTACTTCTTATATATTCACAGAACCGTTTGACAAAATTTGAACAAGGTTAAATACAAAAAAACTCGATGTATGGAAACCGACCGGACAGAATTTTCACCTGCAAATCATTGCTGAATCGCAGGAAAATCGCTTGATTTTAGCAGCGGTTGGTTGGTAGCTGTGGACTGTATTAAACACTGATTTCTTTTGTATTTGTATGTATTTGTAGCAGTTCTTTATTAGATATATTTATCTATTATTTATTAAACATGTTGTTGCGCGGACTTTACTTTTAGGAGTGTACAATTAGTCCCATCAAACTTTCCACTACCCCCTCTACCAGAGGTAGTAACCATCCCGTGTAAAAGCTCAATGCCATGAAGATAGTCACCTTCATAATCACAATAAAACGAATATTCGCACGTCCGAACAGAGGGCTCAATGATATTACCTTCAAAATGGCAACAAATTATCGAACATAATTGACCTAATTTGGATCATTCCAACTAAAATATTCAAAGTTTTAATTTCATGCAAAAATAATGAATTGCTTTTTACATTACCTTACTTACTTAATCCTTAAGCTTTTCCACTCGCGAAATGCGAGATTAATATGCATTTTGTGGCCGGAACGGATATTTTCGAAATTTTACCGCCGAAGCGGATATTTTGTCGCGGAGATGGATATTTTCCAATTTTTTTGCTTCCAGGAGCTCAAATGCTTCCAAATTAATAAAAAAAATCCCATGAAAGTTTTAGCTCTTAAAATTATCTTTAAGATAGTCTGCACTTTAACTAAAGTTTCTTATGGAAATAACATAGGAAAAAATCCATTTGTTTTTTAGAATTTCCATATTAAGGAAGTCCCTAATGCTCTAATGTATTCTAATGTATTCTAATGTATTAAAATAAGTATGTCAAGCAAATGCTTAGAAAATTTAATTTCGCTTTCTTTTAACAAGCTCACAAATTAGTCATCTTGCTGCTAATTGTGAATTATGATAATAATAAATTGAGATAAGCGAAATTTGGTATAATTTTTGACCACGGTTTAAATTAACCTTTAAATCATGTTTTAAATCGTATTATTTATCAAAAATACGAATATAAACGTATTAAAAAAAAAATTCAACAGAACTTGATAAAACCATTGTCTGGTGTGTAGTATGCAAATTTTGTTGTTGTTCACGAAAGATATAAGAAATAAGAAACATTGTTTAAGTGCGTCTGCACTTCTACAATGACAGCTAAATATAAAATCATAAAAATGTGTTTTAATGCATTGCACAAGCGGATGGGGATAGAGATGATGTATGATGGACCAATGTTTACGATCAAAATGCATTTCTTTTGTTCGGATAATAATTAAAATGGAACATTATTATAGTTATTTATGATTACAAATACATTTCACCTAAAATTTACATGCAACAATAATATGAATTTAAAACAACACCAACATATTTCGTTAGGTTATAGTAACGCCGATAATATAGAGAGAAAAAAAAACGAAATGGGGTAGATGATTGGTACAGTTCTTATTTAAGAACACAAGAATATATAACTTAATAATGTACTAGTTCGCATAAATTGTATTAAACTAGTGATGTATGGCATCTTTTTTTTAAAAAAAGATTTTTTTTTTAATTTTTGAAAAAATTTGATTTTTGAGAAATTTAAAATTTTTGAAAAAATTGACTTTTTTGGAAAAAAATTTTTTAGGAATTTTTTTTTTATTTTGAAATATTGCTAAAATTAATCAGCACGTCTCCTTAAAAATACGAATCGAATATTTTTTAAATTATTCAGATCGGTTGAACCGTGTTCCCGAAATCGTCGACGAAAATTTGTATCCGCACACACATACATCCATTTTTTCTAAGGAATGCTAAAATGTTCAGAAGGTTTTGAAACGTAAAGATATATAAAATTTTTCATTTTCGATTTTTTGCGATTGCTATAACCTACGGGAAGTTAATTATTAAATAAAATTTATAAATTCAGTTACAAATACATATACGAAAGTATAACTCGACGTTTATTATAATTATTATAGGAATTATTATAGTTTATAAATAATCTACTATGTTTCTAATTAATTAATAGTGAATGTATATTATAATTTTTAGTGAGTGTACCAGTGATTCTCAATCTCAACGTTGTCCATGATAACATTCAGCAAATCCAGGTCAGCAAAGAAAAATTGGGATTCCCAAAATGAAAATGGGGTGTTTTTGAGACTGTCATAGTAATTTAGAAGTAATTGTAAAATAATATCGTTTTTGGCAAGGGCAGGTCTAGCCGTTCCAAAGATACGGGGCAAAAAGTGACAAACACGTTAACACCGTTTTTAAGAGAACGGAGTGTCCGATTTTAATAATTCAAAAAACATTTTACTTGTATTGACAAGATGAAGAACTGATAAAATTTTTGGGAAGGCAGGCCCAGCGGTTATGGACTCTCAATAAAAATAAATTTAATAAATGTCATTTGGCGGTCAAAAATCTTTATTGGACATATGTACATCAATTATCAGATATTTTATAGAAATTTTAATAATGTGTACACATTTTGTGTAAATTATTTTGGGTTCCGTACTAAGATGTTTAATTACGGTACGGGAAGTTCCAGCAATTTGCCTTAATGGCACGATGCCATGCGCCGCACTAGTTCTATTATTATTTTAAATTCAGTTAATAAATGTATTCCAGTAACATGTATTTTTACTTTAAATATTTAATGATACACTTTAGTCCAGCTGGGAGAGTATAAAAAAATGATATGGGGTCTATGGCAAACCTCAAGATGTCCACGATACAAAACAGTTTGAGAACCTATATACTTATAAATTTGAATCTTTTAAAATTATTAAGGAAGGATACATTTCTTATTAGAGAAACTTAATTAAAAATTTAATTAAATTACAAATTATATGTGAAAAATAATTTAGGCATATAAAAATAATATATTATTATTTTTAATAACTGCAAAGAGAAATTTATTCCTGATTTTCTTTTACCAAATGATATGAGTTAATTTACGAAGCATTTAAAAAACGTCAGGCACAAAAATTTTAATTATTGCTCGAAAATATTATAATAAATTAATTATTTGTTTACATCGCTACATAATTGTACTTCAAATTATTTTATAGGCATTTTCATGACTTTTCAAATTACTTTATTTTCGTACAATCTTGAATTAATTTATGATTTCGCACTATTTCTAAAATTTTAGAAATAAGTGCAAATAATAAATTATAATAATAATAAATAATAAAAAGTAAATAACAAATTTTAGAATTAATTTGTTCAGTAGCCTGAAACAATTTCGTTTTAAATCATTATAATAAATAGAACTTTATATGAATTTTGTACTTGAGATAAAAGTAGAAAAAGATAGAAAATGTATTAAGAAAAGTGGTAATGAAGTTAGGTCCATATTTAATTAACAACAAGACGTATAAACTTAACAAAAAAAAATATACCTCACCACTTTTTGGGTTAGTGATGAGGTATAATTTGAAATAAGTAATAAAAAATAATTGATAAAATGTACTGAAATAAAATAAAACATCATTTTATATATTTTCATATCATTTCAAAGAACGAATTCAAATGTACGTGTAATTTTATAGTATCCTCAAGGTCCATCAAGTTGTTTACGGAGTTTCTAGTGCGTGACAGATTTTGACATCTATGAACATTTTACAAACAGATGGTACCTGTTGCTCATACAATTAACTTAAAATTTGGCTATTTAATTGCGACTATTATTGTTAAGAAGTATGTATGTAAAATATGTCCTGCAATTGAGTTAAAAAAGGATGAATTTTTGGGGAATATTTAATATCAACAAGCCCTTGTTAAATTATGTTTCCCTTACCAAAACTTTAGTGAATCTCCTATCCAATTCAGCAGTATCTGGCATCGGCTGAGCCGATCTACTCCGTATACTAGCCTGACGGACATGATGCTGCGGCTTAGGAGCTATTGCAACTATTTCAGAGACCGGCGGTGACTCTTGCTCATGTTTTGAGCTTGTCAAACCCATAGTCCTAACATAAGACACTTCGACTTTACTAAGGCACTTAATAATTAAGGCACAGGTTTCATCACTATAACTACTATCACGACATTGCACAATGGTAAACGATCGTTAATTTACATAGATGATCAACAGGTTCGTACAACATTGCATCGAATTCTTCGTATACACAACACAATGTTAAAATGAAAACTGACAGAAGCTAACGAACAAAACAGAAGAAGCGAGAAATGGCGGAGTCGGACGACTGGAAACGAAGTTTAGTCGTGCTTAGTTAACAGAAATGGCTGTCAAAGTTTTTGTGCGTATCGCATCGGGATCGAAGGTTCTCAAACATTTACGCGAAACAAAGATTTGCACGTTGTTTCTGAGATATAAAAAGTTTGTATTAACGCTTTATTATTATTATTTAGCAACAGTTAATTCTTTCAGCTTTTATATTCTATATTATTTTGTGAAAAATTTTATTTTTTATACAAAAACCCATCTAATTTCGTCGTTCTCATGAAGTGAAAATTTCAATTAATGTTGTTTTTAAAATAAACTTATGAGGAATCAACGTTTATATTTATTTATTTATTATTATTTAAATTATTTTATAATTTAATATAATAAATTATAAAATATAATAAATAAATAAATATAAATGGTGATCTCTATCATATAGATAAATAAGCATAATCTCTGAATTCTATTCTGAAAATGATGATTCCTATCTTGAAAAAATGTATTTTTTCATTTGAGTAAGTATTAAATTCAAATTTTCATTAACGACTAAAAAAGACTATAAAATCATTTAAAAAATTAAAACCACTTTTAATTTCTAATAACAAAAATCAAATAAAATGACATACCTTATATAAAATATTATTATATGTTATTAGCCTATAGTTATAACTATATAGCATATTTTTTCCTAGCAGAGAATTTTGGTGACTAGTAAATATAAAAACAATTATTTTTTTTAAATGTAACTTATTAAATATGTCACCGATATAAAAGAAAATATTCAAATAACTAAATGATTAAGGTCTTAAGGTCCTTCCGAATCCATTAAAAAAAAAAATTACCAGCATCAATTATCGGACCCCTTGTAAGATTTTTTTTATTATTATTATTATTTTAATAATTTTTACAACTGTCCTGAAACGGACAGCAAATAAAATATAGGAAAATGATGGCCAAATCTAGATTTTCAAATCTCCTTTTTCCCAATTAAGAAAACGTTAAGTAATATAAGTTGAATTAAAATTGAACTAATATATGTGTAAATAAAATACATTGCCAATCAAATTATGAAAAAAAAACATATTTGTTTATCTATGAGAAAAACTACCCAAGTTTCAAATAACTAACGCTACCCCTGTTGGGAAACACTGCACTACATAGTAGACAAATATTCAAAAACTATTTAAAATATATATATTTAAAGTAATCGTAAAATAATGACAAACTTTACTATCATATATATATATATATATATATTTAAACAAAATTACAATTTGTAAATGACTGTTTTTTATATATCAAATCATTTATTGTGGTATAATAATTGTTACTTTTGTTATGTTACATATAAAAATATTTTTAACATAAAGATCATAAGCATTTATAATAAACCAAATCTCTACAATCTTCCACTTGAAAATCTCATAATATGCAATCTTCCTGGGTGTATGAGGAAGCGTTTTGCTACTCAAGGAATCTGTATTTCTTCATCTTCAATAATCTTCAAAATGTATAGAACTTCTGCATCAGATTAATAGTTCAAAACCTGATCAAAGATAGAATTAATAAGTTCAAATGTCTTTTGCTCTCACTTTGCACACTGGTTCATACTTGTTTGAACTAGAAGTTAATAGAATACAGAAATAATTTTATTTCAGTCTAATTTGATAAATTTGACGATTACACATTGGACATTTTAAGCATGACAACTCGATTGTTGCATTGAAAATTAGTCAAGAATTCTTTACTTTATCCACTTTATTACACTTACATTACTATTAATGATTTACCACATCTAACTGATCATTTGTATAATTTCAATATAACAAACATTTTCTGCCGTGTGATAAATATAAAAGTTGATTCTTAATTCTGTGCAAGTACTTTAATGATGGGCTAAAACTTTCTGCCAAAGATATTGAATATGGAAAATAAGTCATATTTAATTGAATATAAAATTTATTTAATAAAGTACTTTGAGAAGATTAATTTTTATGTTCGCCACCATTACTACAAACATTAACTCGATAATAAACATAAACCAGATATAAATTTCTATATGGTCATATTAACTTAATAATGATCAAATATATATATATATATATATATATATATATATTGAATAAATTGTTTTACAGAGATCTTAAGTAAATATTACATTTCAATATATAACATTAAAAAAAAAAAAAAAAAAAAAAAAAAAAAAAAAAACTAAAGAACTAAGTCTAGATTTCGTTGAATGCAACTTTATTAATGATTGATTAGATAGTGAAATAGAATAAAAAAGTATTATCACAGTAAAAAAAAATATTCAACTTATGAAATTTTTTGAAACAGAATGCATGATGCATAATTTTTAAACGCATGTATATATCCGTTAAAAAATAACTTGTTTATTGATTATTTTAACACAGCTGCAATATTTTTTCTTGCCATACTTTTTAAATACTACAACATTTTAAGCTGTAATCAGTACAAAAATGTCAACAAAAGAATTGAAAATATAAAAAAACTAAGTTTCATTCCCAAGTAATGATTTGTAAATATTTTCTTTTAGGGAAAATGATTTTTTTAAAAATGCAATATAAAACAATTACAAAAAGTTTCATTAAAATAAAGTATAAATAATAGTTTTATGTATGTATAACCTTAATTAAAATTATCAAACCAAATTTTTATAGTTATTCATATTTTAATATAAAATATATATATTTAATATTCCATTACATAATACATAAATTCATTTAATATTTTAATTTCAAATAAAATTAATATATTTTTTTTATTATAAGAAGTTACGATATTCTTCCCACACTGTCTGTGGAACCGTCAATGAAATCTGTCACACTTTCATTTTTAGTGTCAATGTACTGCGCATTAATAGAATTATTAAATGACACGTTACAACCATTCGAGTTTTTAAGTAGTCTCTCCCAAGGATCTTCAAGCATAGAAGGGTGAAAGTATTGATTTATATCATCCTCACATATTTTATTTCCGGACTAAAATAAATTTAAATTGTTATTTATTGAACAGAAATTGAATCATGATGTGTTCGAAATGCACTGATCCACTGTAACTAATTAATATCATTTATCATAAAGTCAAATTTAATGAAAATACTTTATGTACTATCAAGCAATATTATAAAACTAAGTGCTAATTTTACAAATGTTAAAATTATTTCAAGAATAATTAGTACTTCAAAGATTAATTTGTTTATTTGCATTCTAAACTTTTTTTAGAATGAAGAAGGTATTGATTTACTGAAACTAATATATTTATAATTAAAACTATAATATACTGACTCTATTGTGATTGCCATTGCTGTTCCGATTTCGATAGTTTTTATTATTATGTTTATTACTATTACCGCCATACTGATAATTCATTTTCTGTTTATTTCTGTTGCGATTACCATGCATAGGACTACTATAGTGTGTTGGATAAAAATTTGGCCCGTTATCATTTTTTGGAGATGTATTGAAAGCTATAAAGTCTGAAATAATTTATGTAACTATAAACTGCAAAAAACAACAAACAAACCTGATAGTAAAATATTACTATTACCGTTATTTGGGGAACTATCCATATTGAATTATATTTCTATATAGGTAATATACAAGAAATATTTTAAGCAAGACTTATTTATTAGGTGGAAAATACTTTCAGCATATAATTAGCAAGACGGTGCTTCGTCTATTTGTCTATATTGCAATATATTATATTTTGTCCATGATTCTTAAATCTGAGAATCAAAATTAATAAAAGTAAAAAAGAAAAGTATTAATATAAAATTTAGTTCATGATATTGCATTATTTATAAAATCTTATCATACCCTCACATCACGATGATGTTCGAAGACATGGTACAAGTTGGATGAAAAATAAACGATTTCAATTAGTTGAACTAAAACAATTCGAAGCTAAATTATTGAATTGTCTAACAGCAATGACACTACATCAAACTACGGCAATGGCTGCTTGACTTGGGAAATGTAGAAGAACACCTTTCAATGAAGACAAAACAACTATAGTGAAGTTATTTGCACTCTTAATAGTCCGAGAGGCCAAGGTTATAGTTTGCCGAACAGCCGAAGAGAGACCACACTTATATATTTATATGAAATTATTTATTTCATATATATTTGTATTATCCACAATTTTTTTTAAGAAAAAATCAACTATAATTTTGTGACAATGATTTTGTTTTTTATCAATTTCATGTTTCAAAGTTTTTCTCCTGCTGAGTGATATTACTATTCAGAGATTTTGATGCATGCAACTTTATTAATGATTGATTAGATAGTAAAATAACTATCAATGAATTTCAAACCCCTGGAATTTATTGAATTCAATTTTTTTGAATAATTCCAAATATCCCAGACATTTTAAAACTATGCTTGCGGACCACATTAATAGTTTAATAATATAGACTGTTTTATCTCGACTGTACTACAATTAGAACAGAATTATAGAAGGATCTTTTTTGACTATTCATAACAATAGGACTATAAATAAGCAAAATGAGCTCAACTCTTTTATTTAGATATTATTTCCAAATTTCTCACAAAATAATAAAAATGTCGCGCAAACGTTTTGCAATTAGTTTCACACTTAGGTGTAGAATCTTGGCAAAAATAATTTAAAAAAGTCTTATCTCCATTATGTATTTAAGGTTAACACATATATTGCACACTATCTATTTGTGATTTTTTAAAGTTAGTATTTTATGAAATATTACAAGTTTAATATTTATATTACAAAGTGTATTGCATCACCATATCCTGAAACCATGGATTATTGAATTTTCTATTTTAACACTAAGATTAACTAATTGTAAGTATTTTTTACCCTTTGTAATTATTTTTTCCCAATTCAATTGTTTTAGTTTCCACTTAATGATGGCTAGGATTATAGCCAAAACATATGGATGTAAAATGAATTTTTGAAAGAAATTCATGATTTTTATTGATGTTATATTCGATTACTAGACTTTGTTAATAAATAAATAAACACGCATAGAGTTTTTGCAAAAAAATTATGTGTGTGTGAAACATTAATTGAAATTTTCAAATTTAACTAATTCAAAATTCAATGTAATATGTCGGTATCTCTCGGACTAACGCATGTTAGGCAACAATAAAATCATGAAAACAAATATCTTTCTTTGTTTATCAGTCCTGTCACTTCTGTCGCATACCATACTGTTTATTTTGCGTATTACAATTTTACAATATTAGAATATTATATATTATATTATATTATATATACATATTATAATATATTCATGATTAACTCTACATTCAACTAATTTATTTCAAAAATTATATTTGAGTAATTATAATTACAAGTTAGAATGATTTTAATTTTAGAGTGATACAAATTGTTAAAATATACATATAATAAAATATGACAGAGTCTATAAATATTATAACTAAATCCATAGATTTCACAGATCTTGTAGATATTCTTAAAAAAAAATATTGTGGTATGTAATTAAATACTGTATTTTGTTATATTTAATAATTAGCTCATTTTTTATTGTTCAGAGCAAGTGCACCGAAACGAAAGTTTAACAGAAACAAATGATTTACTGATTAAAGAAAATACTGATCTGAAAAAAGAAATAGAGTGAGTAAATTTTATATTACATTTAAAGCTAAAGGCTCTTGATAATGGCCAATAATTGTTTTTAAAATGCAGGCATCTAAAAAATGAATTGAAATTTGCTTATATCACTGTCATTGCCAAGTAGTGAATTTAAAAGTTCAACCCAAAAAAGTAATGCAGGTTTGTGTGATATATTATTTGTATTTCTACAAAGTTATATATAATTTATTGCTGTCTTTAACCACTATCAGAAAGCGATGAAGACGATTTTAAACATGTCATTGCGGAAACGTTTTGTGCAGAAATGTTAGACGAAACACATTATTCTGTTAATCAAAGTGAAAATTTTGAAAATTGCCAAACTAGCCCTATAATTTGTACAAAATTTCAAAAACCAAACAAACAAGATAATTTAAAACACACAGAGGAAAAATGTACCTTAAATAACAAAAAATTAGAAAATTGTGTCCCATCTTGGGATAATTTAGAATATGTACCAGAGACTCCAGATGTTATTCAAAATTCTAAGAGCATTTTTACATTTGGAAAGTCATTGAAATCAAATAAAAGACCTCCATTAGTATCAACGGAAAACTCTCCAAAGTCAAAATTAAAGAAGGGAGAAACATACAATAGTCCAGTTTTATTTGAAAGCAGTGATGATAGTTTTTTTATAAATGAATGTAATAAATCATCAGATAGTATAAAAAACAAAGGTAAACCTAGAACTAGCACATTTATAAAACCTGTTACTAAAGGTACTAAATTGAAACAAATAAGTGTGATAAAATGTTTTAAACGATCTACACCATCATCTCCAGAAAATGTTTTTAATTTTGAAGATACAGATATTATGAATGAGAATATTCCCAGCGATCCAAACTTGGTAAAAGTTCAATAAAACTGATTTTCTCTAAAATATGTTATAAATTCATTCATCATTTTTCAGGATGAATCTGCAATTTCATCTGGGAATGGATCATTATTTAATGTCTTTAAAACAGATTCAATATCTCCAAAATCAAGTAAATTTTTATTGATATATATATATATATATATATATATATATATATATATATACATATCAAAGAACTTGAGCTATATTTTTATTATCCTCAGGATTATCTCCTGCTAGGAAAAGACTAAATTTTAATATGTGTGAAGCAGACTCCTCCACTAAAAAAAGTACTCCTAAGGATTGTGACAAAATTAATTCAAATAAGTCAGTTAATGAACAGAAAAATCTGAACGCGTAAGTAATATATCACCTTTAACTAAATAATCACAATGCACATAACATTATAAATACTATGTTCAATATATTAACTAATATTTAATAATATTATTCACCATTTGATAACATTTTAGATTTATACCATATGAGTATGATAATAGATTTATAAACTTGTTTTATTTATTTGACATTAATAACCAGATTCTTTCGTAACTTTTACAGTGATAATAGTTTTCTATATATTCGTGACCCGGTTAGGAAAAAATCTGATCGAAAAAAACTTCAAGGCTGGTCTTGTGAAGATTGTCAAAAGGTATAGTTTATTATATACATGGCATATTACAGTTATTCAAAAATTTTACCTTAATTATTAAAATATGTTTCAGTATTACGAAGGTGCAAATTTAACAGAAAGTCAAATGCAAGCTAAAATAAATGAATGTTCTAAACATCGAGATAATCACAATCCATTTGCTTCAAATACACCTCCTGGTAAAAACTAATAAAATAACCTGTTAAAGGAATTATCTTACATATGATCTTCATATTAATTTATGCGTTTGCAGGTTATTGGAATCCAGAATTTCCTCCAACACAAGAAATAGATAGAACACAAACGGGTCACAAGATTTCGAGCAAATAAAGTGTTAGTTTAGTTTTATATGAATTCTGTACCTAATTTATAATTATTATCAAGGTTTCTACATTGGAGAAAAAACTGTGACATCCAGTTTGTCTTTTAACAGGTTACAAATTTCAGGAACAATTTTTTTATGTTATTTTAAAACTTTGTTTAAAATAAAATTAATTTCATACTGTATTTTACTATAAGAATGTGATATTAATGTACATGATTCCTTTTTTTAAATTATATTTTTAATAATGAAATATGAACAGTAAAAATCTGTTTTTTGTTTTTATTATTTAACTTATCGATTATAATAATATTACATTAGCATATGTATTCTATTAAGAAAAGAAAATATAATTTGTGCCACAAATGACCAGGTTAAAAGTCATTGCACAAATATATTTACATTGCACATATTTAACATGTTTTTTTTATGAAATCCTAATTCATAGTAATTCAAATTATAGATTACCTCTCTGTTCTTGATCCAATTCTATTGCAGTGAATAATGCCTTGAAATTACCGGCGCCAAAACCCTGAGAAACGTAATATATGCATTAAAAGTTATAATTTAGACAAAATCGACTTAACAATCAAGCAGATAAATAATAAAACTAAAAAGAAAAGTACCCTCTGCTTCTACATTTATAAGACACAAATGTTTAAAAATCTACAAATAAAAAAGGAAATTCTCAAATGATTCATTGCGCTTGTGCTTTTCAACCTAAATTGGAAATAATAAATCTATATGAAAATCTTTCAAGTGATGAAATGTTCATTTTAACTTTTTAGTAATTTTTAATTTATATTCTTATATCTCTTATCTTACACACTCTAATTACATACAAAACTGAAATTAATAAAAATATTGAATCTTAAATGACTACTTACATTATGATTGTGTCTTTGTATAACTTCCAAAAACAATGTTGGCCTATCTTGCATGTTTTTGGTAAATATTTGAAGCAAATAACCATTGTCGTCATAATCTACCAAAATATTAAGTTCCTGTAGAACAGCAAGATCTTCTTGAATACGGACGGGACTTTTCTTCAAATGCTCCCTTAACATATCATAATAGGTGTGTGGAACTTTAAGAAAATCTGTTCCTCTGGCTTTTAAATTTCTAATCTGAAGAAAATATGTAGGATTAGTATTAAAATCTAGAACCAAAATTAATATTAACAGAAAAATATTTTACCCTGTTCCTTGAAAATAATGAAACAAATTAAACATTTCTGCCGCGTACTAAAAGTAAGTTTATTGATTTGAAATTATTTCTATATTATTAGCAGTTTCTATAAATCTTTGAAGTTATTAAAATGGAAAATATTTTTTAGGCAAGCCAGATATTATATATAGCTGTTCAAAGAATGGGATTATATAGCCAGCGAAAAAGCAAAAAAAATACAAGCAGTGAATGAATGTATGTTAATTTTAATTAAATGAAGTTCTTCAAACACAATTACATGATGAGTAAAGTTGCGAACACAATATTTAGGCGTTGTTTAACATAATCCACTGCGTGAACTAATATTATAGAATTTATTAATTAGAAATTACTTCATTTCTCTAATAAAGGTTCATTTCTAAATGCTAATAAAAATGACAAACCGATCATATTTGAAGTATGACTTTAATTGCATTATTGTTTTTAAATATTATACATATTTTTAATGCTATTATTAATATATAATTTATAATTTATCATCATATAAATGTGTATAATGGTTGACACTAATAAATGTGTGCATCACGAGTGTTAAATGCCATGTTGTACAGTAGCAAATGAGTTTTACTTCAATCGCGTGTGAACCTTACGCGCACTATTTTTTTTACTTTTTAGATTCTTTGAAAAAATATTTATCAACAAATGCTACATAATTACTATATTGCGATAAATATATAAATACATAGATAATCAACTCTTCTGCTAAAATATTTACTAAAATACTTACTGCTTGAATAATGTCACTTGTATTCAATGCGATGTGCTGGACACCAGCTCCACCATAGTACTCTACATATTCTTCAATTTGACTCTTCCTCTTGCCTGGTGCTGGTTCGTTAATTGGCATCTGGAATTTGATTATTTTGTTAAAATAAAAATTCAATATATGAAACATTTATAAGAGCTAAAATTAAATCTTGGATACCTTCACAGTTTCTTCATAATTCGTCATCACAATGGATCTGAGAGCAGAGTACTCTGTGTGAATTTGAGAATCATCTACAGACCAAAATCTATGGAACTGAAGTGTTTTTTCATACCTAAGAATATAGAAAACAATTCGAATGATTGACGATTTTTCAAAGAATTATGGAATTCTATATAGAAAAATTAGGTTTCAACTAAATAATATATTACAAACCATTTAGCTGCATCTTCCATCTGCAAATCAGGTTGGTTTCCGACGACATGATCAATAAAGTTCAGTTTAGCTTCAGGCCTGAAAGAATATTTTCAATGTATTTTTGAATATCACAAAAAGTAAATAAATGTCTCACTAGAAACTTACAATAATTTGCATAATACATCTTCATATAAAGGTTTCTTGTATCCAGGCAAGAATAACCCTTTGTAGCCATGTCGTTCAACGAACGTGTGTGTTGTGTCACCGTACTATAAATAATATCAATATTGATAAAAATCATAATTAAAAAGAGTTTAGATTTTTGATAAATACGTACTGTTTGTACAACTGCAAATCTGACTTTTCCAAATTCATCTTTTTCTTCCCAGATGTCTTTAACAATCTTAGCACCGCGTTCTTTCGCAGTCTGTGAAAAGATTTAAAATAGATTAGTAACTCATTAGTTAACTAACTGAAGAAAACGTTCATGTTTTCTCCAACAAATGATTTTTTAATTTTTTGTTTTTTCAATGTTTCAAGTTATTCTAAATCTGCACAAAAAATTGGTAAAGAAAATTTAATTAGTAGAGTATCCCTGAGTAAAATATCATGAAGTCCTTGCGTCAGAAAAAATGGAGCAATAAATAATTATACTTTCTGGATATAAAATTTAAACAAAATAGTGTTCATACCTGAACTATGGCATCTAAATCTTCAACAGCAAAAGCGACATCCTTGGCACCATCTCCATGCTTGACCAAGTGACGACCTAATTCTTCGTTTCCAGGTTCGTAGGCAGATACAAACACAAATACTATCTGTAGTATTATTAAATTATTTATTTTTTATTCATATTTATATTATGAGTGGTCAAATGCAATGACAAACTTACCTTATTTTGTCTGACTACATGTTTGGCTAATTTCCTAGATCCGGTTTCCAATCCCTGATAAGCCAGGGGTTCGAAACCCATGCGAGTGCAGTAGTAACTGGCTGCTTGTTTAGCATTTCCTACCCAAAATGTGATGTGATCGAAATTCAAAAATTTACCAGCCTTTGGTTTTGGGCCTTTATCTGTGTAGGTCGTCTAAGAAAAAGGATTCGAAAATTAAATGATTAAATTATATATAGGTCTAGAATTATATTCATTGTGCCTATGTCATTCATTCATTCATTCAATAATTAAATGAAAAATATATATACACACCTCTTTTATGTATATTTTTTAATTTATTTAATCAACAATCAGACTAACTTTAACACCAATAAGTTAAAATTAGGTATTTGGAAAATTAAAACTTAATAGAAAGAAAATATACAAGGGCATACAAGCATAAAATAAGTAATCCAGTTAGAAACAAAAATCATAAAAAATAACATGTGTGCCAATTTTCATTTGGTATACAAAAAATTATTCTTTGGAAGTAAGAGAAGTAAAAAACAAATTATAAAAATGTGAAGTTTTTTCAAATAAATCATTCAAAATTAACCAGCAGTATCACATATAAATATAATAATTATAAAAAAGAATTTGATTACTAGTTCATTTCATGAAGCTATTGAATAAATAATTCATTAAAAAAATCAGTATAAAAGCGAGTAAAATGAAACCTGTTTGAAAATCCATCAAATTTATAATCCATAAAAAACTGCTGGAGTAAACACATTTAATATTATTTGCACAATTCGCGCTAAAGTAATCTTTCTTTCTTTACCACACACTTTTATAAATTTTATAGCACTCACCATTTTTCCAAAATGAAAAATCTACAAATAAATGAAATTAACACAAACGTTCACCTAGAAGGTCTACTTCGAAATGCGCGCTCTGCATCGACTGTCGGAGTCTTTATAAAGATTTTGGAGCTACGGTAGATGGAATCTGTCGAGCCCCCTGCATACCGATTGGCTCTTGATAAATGCACGTGTACTCAAGGGCAATGTTAGATATTTGAATTTGATTTCGTTCTGTAAGATATTTATTGATAATTGCACGAGTCAGGTAAATATAAATGATTCATTTTGTTTGAAAACATGCACTAGTACTTTTAAGACATATGCATGTATATAATATATAATTTATTGTGTGAGATGCAAATCAAAAACTTACCTACACTATAAAATTTCACTCCAAACCGCTCTATTCCATTCTTGTTTTTAAGTTTTTTGAAAATTTAATATTTCTGCGTGTCGAGATATTTGATTACTCTATTTTTCTATTTTCTCGCAGGATTTTTCCCTTCTTTGGTGAACTTGCCATTTGTCCTTTAGTCTTGACATATTTTTCTTAAAGGGTATCATCCAGCAACCATTCTTTTTGCAAAATTTATTAGATGCAAATTTCTCAGAATTTCAGGATTTGGTCAAGTATACTTACGCCTTTCCCAATTTTTCACAATGTTACTATTCTTATACATTTTTGTTAGTTGATTCTAGCTTACCTATATCCCATAAAACTCTAAATTCTTGAAATAATGGCATTCTCTGATGCATGCAATATCTAATTAAGCCATATTAGCACAAAATTTATATCATGTTTGGCTAAATATTTCAAAACTGGTACAAAAGAAAGCAATTTGAGCAGTTTTTGAAACATGCCATTAAATCAAATTTAATTATACAAATTCTAAATGAATAAAGGTCCTAGAATATTTCTGTATTGAATAATAGAGTCGTAAACGTGCAAAATTATAATTAATTTATTAACTTCCTTAATATAAATAATTTATTAAATTAGTTATTGTAATCGTTCAAAAATCGTATTATAATTTTTTTACATTTATTCAAGTTTTGAAGGTTTCTAAACATTTTGGCATACCTCAGAAAAAATTTATGTGTGTATGTATGTATGGATACAATATTTCGTCCACGTTTTCGGGCGCACTGATCAACCAATTTGAATGGTTAAAAAAACATTCGATTCCTAATGATAGGGAGATGTGCTGATTAGATTTCGGAGATACAGAGCAAAGAGTGCAGAAATAAGAAATTGAGTTTTTGAGAGAAGAAGCATTCGATTTGAATTATCCAAAAAACATTCAATTCGTAATGACGAGTTTTGGCAAGGCAGGTTCAGCCGTTTCGGAGATACCAAGCCAAATGTGCAAAAAGTTGCAGTTTTTAAGAAACTAAGCATCCGATTTGAATGATTCAAATTCAGATTCTGCTTGTGTTGATGAAACGATTGCTTTTGAAAAAAAATATTATTATTATTTCTTTATTTTTTTAATATCGAAAATAAATCGAATTTTAACTTTTTTTCAAGCTAAAGCACTAAAGCCCACAAATATACTTCAAATAAATAGTTTTAACTTTGCAACTCAGTTTATATAATACTTATAAATATTAGACAATGTTCTTCATTTTTTTAAAGTCGATTGATTAAGTTTTATTTATTTAGTTTTCTGTAAACATATATAAGTTACAGTATTTATAATAATCTATTTGAAAACATTTAATATTCCTCAAACGTGTTATAACGGTATGGGAAGTTCCAGCAATTTTCCTTAAGGCACGATTCCTTACACCACTAGTTTTTTTTTTTATTTGCGATGAATATGAATCAGGAATTATTAAGTACTTTTAAAGTAGTAGCTATAAATACGAATAATTCTATCAATAAATATAAAATCCAATTATGCATTGTTTTTTTTAATTAAATTTAATAAATAAAAATCAAGTAAATATTTAGTAGGTACATATTTTGAAAAATATTAAAGTATTACAAATAAAAAACTTTTTCCAGGGTGTAAATCCTGGTTCTAAATTTGGTGATATTTTTAACGTTAATAAACTAACAGTATTCCAAAAACAGTGCATAAATTTACTCATAAATGTTAAATTCGAACTATATATGCATATAGGCTTCTTCTCGTGTGACATAACAGGTTCCAATTTTGAATACTTTTATTTGAATTAATCAAGACTTGTTCTAACTGTACAGAAATGCTGCACGGTTTCCATGCAAGAATATAGATTCGTATATTTCTCAAGAAAATATAATTTAACTAGGCGCAAGTAAAATTTTGACTCACGGCAAGATTACAAATAATTACGACATAAACTGTCGTAAAACATAAAACCTTATCAGCACGATTCCTAACTCATATCTTTCAAACATTTTTTAAATTTCCAAGTAAAAGTACAGTAGAAGGTACAGCAGAAGTTTCACTAAAAAAAACGTAGAAATTTTGTTTTTATTCTTTTCTATTAATTTTCAAGAAGCGGCTAACCCGATCATAATAACCAATACGTGTTCTTAACGGCTCGTTAAATCGCTATCAAATGGCTTTCAACCTTTTAAACACGATGGAGCATTTTTTGAGGAAACACCGACGAAGGGTCAAATTTAGGCTCGCATACACGCACGCGATTCAGAATGACTTGTAACGTAGAAAAAACTAAATAAAATTAACTAGCGAAATAAATAAAAGACTATAACGATATGATAATAAAATAAACTATATTACATATAAACTAGTTGAAAGTGGCATTTTTCCTTAAGGCAAGTTGCAAAAACTTCCCATAGATAACATTTTCAACTGTTTATTTCGGAATTCAAGTTTTCGCTTTCAATTAAATCTGAACATTGCGATTTCCAATTGAATTTTCTCAGTCGCCTTTATAATATCTGTAATTATATTAATTATAGTGCACAGACACGTTGTATGTCCTAAAATTGTAGCTTATTATTATTCCAAAATTGATTCATATAATTCAACCAATTTTTGTAGGACTGTTTAGTGCATGAACTTCATCGCCATGTTAACTTCATGAAAATCTTCGAAATATTTTCTTTTAAAAAACTGAATAAATTATTTTGTGTAATATTAAGCATTTATTCTAGCTATTATTTAATTAGTTAAATGAATGGTAACATTTTTTACAAAACTAGAGAAGTTTTATAGACTGTTCATTTTCTTTTTGCTAATTCCAAAGCTATTTCTAATTGACTTGACTGATTTATCACATCATAAAAGAGATCTTTGACACAAATTTTGACTATAATATTTTTTCAAACCTTGATTAATTTTCAAAACAAAACTACTTGTAGTAATATTTCAGTATGTTCTATAAGACCAGGATGTCTATCGTCAAAACAAGTTTCGTAAAAATCTGCAATTTTTTTTTAACAGTTAATTACAAGAAAACGGCTCAATAGATCATTACCTAAAACTAATCAGTATCATTCCCAACCAATAATAACCAATAACTTTCGAACGGTTTTTAAATTCTTCTTCAGGAAGTTATAATAATATATGTAATCCTAAAACCTAAACTGGCTGCAAACTACATAGGAATAAAGTAAGTTGAATTAAGTAAGAAGAATATTAATATTGGAATTATCATCTACAATTATCTCACAATGAATGGATTTTTAATTACGAACTCCTACATCTGGCGACGAATTATAGTTCATTTACATTGAGCAACAAATATCTTTCAATAATCTTAATTTTATTTAACTATAGTTGAATAAAATGGTGTCAATAGGGTTGCAAAATTTGTACTCATGCAGAATATGCTAGATCTGATTGAAATAAGTATAATATAATTGCTTGCCCTTTGTTGCATTTTATTGTTTTTATTACAAATGTGGCGCTTAGCATATTACAAATTGATCACGTTGATAGTTCGTGAATTGAATTTTTAAGTGAAACGATATAATTATTCGTCAAAATATTTCCCTGCAAAGAACCGGTCAAACTAGAGTCAGCTTTTCCCCTTCTGCGCGACACATGAGCATAAATATCTGCTAAAGTCGTATCTTGTGCAATCGGAGACTTGATAACATGCTAATTAGGTAATATTCATCTCCTTTGATCGAAAATAATACGCTTCCGTGTTATAATTATATACACCAAAATATATAAACAGATCGAAAACATAGGAATGTTGAGACAAGTGTTGCCCGATCAAAATTTATACGAAAACATATGACTTATAGGTAAAATGACAAATTTTAATTTTGAATAAGCTGTTTGAAGAACTAAACTTAATGCTTGGAAGGAATCACGAAAGCAGTTATAACCCTTTCCACTCGAATGCCGCCGCCTGCGGCAAAATACATACTAATTCGGAATTAGCGAGTGGAAAGGGTTAATTTTTGTTATATAGTTAACTTGCCGAATGTTAAAATTATTTCCGATCTTCGCCAAAACTAATCAGCACAATTCCAAATTCATATCTTTTAAACAGCTTATGAATTTTCAAATAAAAATAGTTTATGGTACAGGTTTTTTGGCGAAAACAATGGCAAAAAATGTTACGCTCACCTATTTAGTATAAAAATATGGCTCATCCGATAGTCGCGAAAAACTAATCAACGCACTTCCTTCTCAGAAATCGAAACAAGCATCTTTACGAAATAGCTTTAAAATATTTGAAATAGGTGAAATAATCGTGCTTGAAAAAACATTGACCAAAGAGCAAATTTTGGATAATATACACATTATTTATACTTTTTCCTATTGTGGTTTCAAAAGTTTCAAAATGACTAGGAATTCTAATGAATCTAAAGATCTATGTTATGGATATATTCCATAGCAAAACTTCTTAATTACGTGCCTTAAAGCAAATTGCTGGAACTTCCCGTACCGTAAATAAAAATATTGGTACGGAACCCAAAAAAATTTACACAAAATGTGTACACATTATTAAAATCTCTGTAAAATATCTGATAATTCAATGTACATATTTCCAATAAACATTTTTGACCGCCAAATAGCATTTTTTTTAACTTATTTTTATTGAGAGTCCATAACCGCTGGACCTGCCTTCTCAAAAATTTAATCAGTTCTTCATCTTGTCAATACAAGTAAAATGTTTTTTGAATTATTAAAATCGGACGCTCCGTTTTCTTAAAAACTGAGTTACCGTTTTTGGCACTTTTTGCCCCGTATCTTCGGAACGGCTAAACCTGCCTTCGCCAAAAACTGATCAGCACGTCTACTTATCAATACAAATCGAATATTTTTTGAATTATTCAAATCGGTTGATCGGTGTTCCCGAAATCGTCGACGAAAATTTGTATCCGCACACACTCATACAAACGCATCCATTTTTTCTAAGGTATACTAAAATATTCAGAAACCTTTAAAACGTAACGATATATAAATTATTTTTTTCGATTTTTTTGCGATTATTATAACTTACCCTTTGGGAAGTTAAAAAAGGATATTAAACTTTTGGAAGTGAGAATAATTATGTAAAACGTGACCGTCAGAATGTAAATTGATATTTGAATATGTTTTTTATATATACATATGTTATATCTTTATAGACACATATCTGTTTTAACTTACACCTACAGGAAATACAAATTATAATAAATATATAAAATTTAAACTGCAAAATCTTGCAACTAGCTATGAAAAAATGTAGTTGTAAATGAATACTTGTTTACGCTTTTCAGTACGCAAGTTTAACTTGCACTTCATATTATATGATCAAATATTTAGGTCTTTAGGTTTAAAAAAAAAACGACCATTTCATGTCTACTTATCTATGAATACGACACTTTAGGACAATTATTAAAAACGTACAAATTTGCCTGATTTATTATTTATTCAATCTAAATCTATTCTGAACGGTATTTTAGTTATGAAAAGGAAATTTAAAATCCAATTACAGCGTGCAAGATAGGTATCATTTTGCGACATAGTTAAGATAATGATCATTCATTAAATTTTAGCTTGATTCCGTTAGACTTACATTCCAATACGATTTACTACAATCTTGTATTATATAGATAACTATTAAGATGAAATAAAAATTCTAGACGAATAGTATTCAAATTTGTATAATAATCACATTGAATTAAAGAAAACTTGGCTGTTCGTTTTCAGTCATTTTATTTCACGTGGTATAAATGTAAATTAATTCTTAGAATATTTATTACATACGACCAAACACAATATTAATATTCAAATTTAATACTTATTACACAATAAGTAAGAAGAGGAGTAAAGGATTGTGAAAATTAAGTACAGCTGATTTTACAATTCTTGTGTTGTTTTTTAATAATATTATGAACAAATGTTTTTAATTTTGATTTTGGATTAATTTGAGTAATTATTCTGATCTAAAAGTCAGATTTTGAAATTAAATTATTAATTATGAAGTTGATTCCGTAAGTCATCGACTATCGCGCGATTCTAGCAAAACTAGTTTCAATGCAAAGCTGTTGTTTATCCGACCAAACGAGAAAGAAATTTACATGTGATTAATTCACTGAGCGAGGCAATTCTTAATATCAAAATGTACAAAAGCATATTAATTTTTCTGATGAAACTACATAGCAACTAAATAAATATTTTAAGTGGATTTAATTTATTTCAAAATATCCTCATAACCTAATAAGGGCACATATTATATTATATGATTGATGTGATTCATAGATTACAATCCTTTGATTCATTTTTAAAAATTATACTAATTACACTAATCAAACGACATTACAAAAATCAGTTAAAAAAGCTGGACATATCAATGAATCAAAATATGGCTAATAAGAGTTAATACAGTTCGGCATATTATTCTTATTGATGATAAATATAAAAAAATAAACTAATTCACGTTAATGATCTCATTTTGTAATTAAGAATTTACATAGCACAAAAAATAAATCCTAATTAAAAATTTTCAGCTTTCTTTGCATCGAGTAGAAACCTAAGGGTGCATTACTATAAATAATAATGGAAAAGTTTCGGAGTTGTATCTAAAATTGAAGCAAAAAGTCTGTTTAATAGTTCGAGTTTCTGGATATATCCATAGTGTGTTAAATTTATGGATCGATTCTGTCGTATAACTGACAAATGGTATGGCAAGGCCATAAAGAACTTTTCAGACTAAATATTGACAAAAGCCATTGTGGTTTCTATCACGCGCATTTCTCAGGTTGTCAGATAAAAAAACTATCCTAGAAACCGCACAAATGTGAAAAAAACTATCTTAGATAACAGTGTCTTTCTGACACAGCTTCATAACATACGAGTGACGTTGCAGTTTATGTGTAAAACGCCCGAATGCACAGCAAATACATGAAATTTTGACAGTATTCAGTATGATTCAGTAGCATAATGTAGGAAGCTGCAGCGTAACATGGCCTTGCCATAACATTGGTCTGTTGTGCGGCAGAATCGGTCCTTTAATCATGAATTTATAACCAGAATGATTTCATTTTTCATACGATGAAGCTATAAGTCAAATGTACTGTAATATATTACGTTAGTGAGGAGTTAATATTTATTTTGATTGATTGATAATCGTTTCTTGTAAAATATTGTAATCTATATACCAGCTTTGAGAGAAATATTTTACTAGCTAACATATTATTATAAGTAACTCAAAATACTCATGCCCATCATAGTGTATAAACAAACACTTATAAGAGTAACAAATTGGTATGGCTAAATTTTGTCCCAACACTCATTTTATTTTCCACTTTATTAAAAATTATTAATTTGTCCTATTACTTATTTTATTTGTTATTTAACTAACTTATCGATATTTGAAAATAATCAAATTAGTAAGGATTGAGAGTTTGCAACTTATCAAATTATAACGATCAATTTTAAAATTTTGACCCTGCCCATTTTTCAAAAAATTAGTTATATCATAGACTCATTATTTTTTAGAATGTTCGATATAAAACTATGACCTTTAAAAATATCAAGAAAACAACAAAATCGTTATTTCATTTTCAACTATAAATTACGAAGAAAAGACCAAACCGATCTGCATCAAAAACTCATCAACCCAAATCCCAAATCATATCGGCCGAACTTTTAAAATCAGTTCTGAATTTTTTGCTAGCATAAAAATAAGAATAATTACGCACTTGCCAGCTAATTGTATAGATATCGACTCGGCCGATAATCGCGAAAAATTTTTCGCCCTTTTTGAGGAAACTCAAACGCACACAGGAACATAGTTTTTTTCAATTTTGGTCTTAAGCGATTCAGAGAGACATTTAACGCCGAAAAACAATGTTAGCAAGTCAAATTTCCTCTTTCGCAAAGGTAAACATTTAATCGCAATATCAAAGAATAAATTAGTAAAGTGCGAATACATATTCCTTTTAATTATTATACATAAACCAGAACATAATCAGCAAAATATTTGATCAAATAAGAAAAAATCTGAAAAGATCGGTCGAATCGAGAACACAGAAAACATTCATAATTTTTATTCCGTACGTAAATACACTATAATTTATTTTTTTATGATTGAATGCGTACTTGGTGATTGTGATTGCTGCCTGTGTGAATGTGTTACGACCTAGATGATCTAAGTATTCTCGCTTTTCCTTCCCCGAATAGCCACATGCAAATCCTGTCCACGAGATAGGCAAAAAAGAAATCAGCAAACAACACTTGAACCAAACCAGACGAAACTGGGAATGAAAAATTAATAAAGCATTAGAGGAGACAATCTAAAAAATTTATTATATGAGAAGTCTGGAAAAAATGACATTTTGTTTCATTTTTTAATGATATTTGTTTATTTATTGATATTATAACCAATCCTCAATAGATTTTACTCATCTTTGGTTCATTGTCTACAAGTAACATAGTTTTGTAAATATGCCCATATAGTGCTGACAAAATGACATGCAGAGTAAGGACATACTGAGATGCCGATTTTTAAGAAGGCAATTCGCAAATGAATTCTTTGGCCCTCTTTGAGACATCAGCACATGACGAAGGAGCCCAAACTGAGCAAATTGGAACATCTTAATCAACTTTCGCTTGATATAAGTGCAAGTCTCTTCATTTTAACTGTGGAACCTTTTGTTCTGTTTTCAGAAGTAGTTAAAACAAAAGTTGAAAGATCATAACCTTTGACAGGTTTCAATGTAATTTTTTCTTGGCACCAAATGAACTACCCTGTAGCTTTTGGGAAATAGTCATCATAGGTCATTTTATCATCATTTGCCTACTATGTCATTTCGTCCATTGTATAATTAAGTCATTTTGTCCGAAACTGAACAAAAATGAATAATTTTTCAGAATGTTTAAAAAATGCAACTGTATTGTTTTAGCTTTATATACCATTTTGTCCATATTTCCCTATCATTTATGAAAAAAATGACGATACACATTTGAAACTACGTAATTATTCTTCAAAAACACGACTCAAATGTTAGAATGTTTTAAGTTAAATGTAGAAGTACTTTAGTCCGGCTTGCTCGGAACCGACCCTCTGTATCGGACTATCGAAAATTCCAGACTATCGGGCGATAATTATAAAAACTGTTTGGTTGATAATTAAACTACAAATTTAATAGTAAATACAAACAAAGCTATTTTACATATATTTGAATATATATTAGGCTTGTACCGAATATTTGGTTACTATTCGGTATTCGGCATCTTTTTCAATATTCGGCCGTATACCGAATAGTTAAAATCAATGGCGCCGCCGCCGCTCAGCGACGGCATTGTTGGTGTTTTATCTTTTAGTTTATTTAACATGATATGAATTCGTATTGTATATATAATAATTTAAACTTTATCGATTTTTGATATTATAAATGATCACTTAAAGGACTTTTTTCAGAATATTCACAAGATACTTTATTGTTACATGTTTATATTATTTAATGAATCATTCAATGATTACACGCATGTCTTGTATGAATTGACGACAATATGACTGACTTTCTTATATTAACATAAGAAAGTCAGTCCTTCATTATATGAAATCTAAGCATACTAAATAAAGAGCCTTTATTGACTCTTTATCGCAAAATATACAAGCAATATTTTTGGTCATTTTTAATTTATTTTGATATGATTAGCATTCCTGATATAAAAAATAATATTGAGTTTATAAAAGAAAATATTAAATGTTTACGAAAGAAACAATTGGAAACACATTGACATATATGTAAACAATTGCTTTTTTCATAATTTTACTATTTAGGTATTCCTCATCACATGTGGCATTCGAGTATTCGGAATTCGGCCGAATAGTATAAATGGTGCCAAATATTCCAAATAATAAAGAGTAGCAGAATAGTGGTTGCAAGTCTAGGCATAAAACTTGAATGAACATATAGCGCGTTAGCAATAACAATTACTGATAGTAACGAGCTTAAGTGCCAAAAACCTGCCGAATATTCGGTATTGGGTCTTTGAAGTATGCCGAATATACCATTCGTTGCAAGCCTAGTATATATATATATATATATATATATATATATATATAATTTAACAAAAAACATTTTAATTTTCCAAAAATAAAAATTTGATGGTTTCTAGCCGTTAGATAATTTCTGGTTTTTGGTTGAAATATCTTTTTGAATACCAAGTTTTGAATATTATGTTTTGAAAACATGGTCACTGCACAGTTAGATGATTTAAATCTATTGATATGTGTGTATTGTGCCGTGTATTCAGTAGACTAACTTAAAAAATAAAAGGCCGAATCCTTCGTAGAACGTAAGGGTTACGTATATCGTACATGCTTCGTTCATGAACGTAGAGACAACAGAATTTATCATAAATACAACGATTATCGAATAATAGCGAGTTCTTTCGAATAATTCCGAACCACACAAAAAACGTTCTAATAGCCCTCGAGCGTTTTATTGCTATAAAAGCATATTTTTGAAAGAAACTTTCAAAGAAATGCCGGACTATAGGACATTCCATGCTGTTGGTGCCGGACTAAAAGACTTCTACTATATAACTATAAAATCATAATCACATTTTGCCTTTTAACCCAATAAATTATACTAGCCTTATAGATAAAAAAAATATCTATGACGTAAATTATGAACTGTGGACTATTATATCTTTGATCATGGGTCATGACTTAGTTTAATAATGAAATTGTTCAATTATAATTCCTGGAAGTACAATTTTTAAAGTATCGCAAAAAATAAACGAAATTCAACCAATCTTTCATCAATTCTTGAAGGCAACGCTTTGTTTATCAGATATAAAAAGTTCATAAATAATATTTACCTCAGCAGGAAAATCAACTATTTCAAATTGTTCAGCTAAATCTGGAAGAGCACCTGCAGCTAACGCAAATACCGCACCTCCAGAAGCTAAAATACTGTACAGTAAAGCCTTATGCTCTCGCAATGATTGCATGAATGGAGGTCCCTGAAAAAAATGAAAAAACAAAAATGTTATGTGAAATATATGAATAATTTCTTATACTTGCAACTCAATATCCATGATAAGGAAATATTTTCTGAAAAACTAAAAATCTTTTTTTTTTGCAAAATTACATTTTGTTTTGCTTGAAACTTTGATAGCATGGCTAAATATTAAAGTTACTAATAACATGGTTATAATAAAAATGTAATTGCTTACCCGGTAATTTATAGCAAA
>NW_020537646.1:34015352-34039158 GCF_003426905.1 Ctenocephalides felis
ATGGTGTAAAATAATGAATAATCGTATGAAAATGCTACTACGACATTATGGAGATTTAATTTTTGCTCGATAATAATTAGCAGCAAACATGTGTAAACTAATAGAAACGTGTTTATAAACTAATTTTCCTACTGATGAAATTTTTTTATATCGGTCGTGCAAGTCCTAGAAGGACTTTACATCAAATTTCAAGTAGACAATAATTTTCTTCTTTCACTGTTTGATTCGTATGAGTCTCTGAACAGTTTGACCCGTTGCCGAGAATCAGTTATCAGTCAGATGTGAGAGAAACTACTTTTATAAGGAAACGCCGTACGGACGGCGAAATGTGGAACGTACCTTGACCCAGGACACCACTGCGCTTATTTATTAGAGCCGGTACATCGTACGATGTTACATAAATGATGTATGTAGAATATATAAGATATTTGCTATATTATGTAGAAGAAAAGTCGGAATTATAGAGATGCTGAGTTTGATATTTAATATCTAGAAATTGTCGACGGGGTATTATATAACTCAATTGATTGACCTTTTCTTATTAAGGAAGTTGATGCTAAATTAGGTGGTACGTGCAATATATGATTGCGCAGGTAGTGTAATGAACAGGACGTTTATAGCATAATATTTTGTTGTTTATGGTTGCGTAATATTTTTTAGACTCTACAGTTTTCTTGCCAATTTCTTTGGTCTGCCTATTCATTTCTTAACTTCAGATAGGGTAAGATACAATAATCGCAAAAAAATCTAGAATGAAAATTTTTGGCGTATCTTCAGATTCAGACTAAGGGCACACCCGTAGGTAATCGGTTAAAACTAAGGGCACACCCGTAGGTAATATCGAATCCGGGACTTAATTCAGTGGTCCCGGATTCGATACCCACTACGAGCAGCCGGTTGTCGGGCAGCAGTGACAACTATTATCACTTAGAAATATAGATAGCAAAATCTTACCAAGTAAAAATAGCCTTCACCCGGCATTACAGCACCAATAAAAATACTCGCCATATTACAGAAATTGTAATAATAATATATCATACAGAGATGTGACAACTGATTGGGTTGCATCTGCCAAACTAGTAACTAGTAACTAGTATTAAGTCAAATCAGCACAACAGCTTATATGACTATGAAGTTCTGATTGCTGTTCTAAAATAATTGAAAAAAAAATTTACACTCATCCTGAACATATTGGAATGTCTTAGAAAAATATGAAAGTGTGTGTATGTGTATATGTATGATATGTGTTTTATGTCGATACAAATTTTTGTCAACGATTTCGCGCACAGATCAACCGACTTGAAGGGTTCAAACAACATTTGATTCGTATTAGTAGCGAGACGTGCTGATTAGTTTTTTTGCAACGGCAGGACTTTCCGTTTCGGAGAAATAAGTAAAAAATGCGGGCACACGGAGAAACAAGTGAAAAATAGCCGTTTTTGAGAGAATGAAACATCTCATTAAAATGATTAAAAAATATTCGATTTGTATTGATTGTGAGATATGCTCATTAGTCTTTGGCAAAGGCAGGTCCATCCGTTTTGGAGATACAAAACAAAAAGTAAAAAAACACCAGTTTCTGAGAAAATGGAGCATCCGATTTGAATGATTCAAAAAATAATTTACATTTCTTGACAACAAAGCCAAAGTCAATCAAAAGGCAATTTTTACTTGATGTCATATTTTTGATGAATAGCGCAATATGGAGTATCCGATTTGAAAGATTCAAGAAATACTTTACTTGTCTTGACAGATTTGATTACATTTCTGCAAAGGTAGGTCTAGCGATTTTGGAGAAGTAGAAAAAAAAATGAAAAAAGAAATTTGTTGGTCAAATATTATCTTTACAAATCATTAATATTGATTCATATACAAATAGAATTACTGGTAAATCGGTAGATAGGTATATAGGTTAGAGAGGTTCACAGGTAGAGAAGTAGAACAGGAGACAGATAGACAGATAAACTAGATTGAGGGATAGACAGGTAGTCAGGTATGCAGGTAAACAAGTGAACAGGCAGACTTGTAAACATATAAACAGGTGGGTCCATAAACTGGTGGACAAGTTGACAGGTAAACATGTGGACAGCCAGACAGATAAACAAGAAGGAAACAGTTAAATAGGTAAAATGGCATACGGGAATAGGTAAACAAGTAGTCAGGTAGATAATATAAATTGTTTCGTATTTAGACGTTCTTTCACTAACGGTTGCTGCGATTTCAAAAATTTAAAAGCTGTGTAGTCATATTAATTATATTTATATAATAACCAATTGCACCGAAGACATTTACATAATTATACATTTTACTAAGATAAATATATAATTTTCGTAATGTAGTTAAGTATTACTAACAACAGACTAGCTGTAAGTGGAATTCTGTCTTAAGGCAATTAAGGCATCGTGCCTTAAGGCAAATTGCTGGAACTTCCCGTACCAAAAATTATTATTTTTTCAAAAACGATTAACATATTTGAAAAAATTTTACTTCGGAAAAATTAGATTTTTGAGAAAGTGTAAATTATACGAAAAATTATTTTTTTTTGAAAAAAAAATTAAAAAAAAAAAAATTTGGATATTATTTTAGGAAATATTTTGGAAGATCTGAACTTTTTTTCAAAGCAATCGTGCTGCTTTAACTGCATAAAGACAAAATATAAAGCGCGTAAGCGCCGCGTCGCTGTCTAACGGATAAGCATTGGTACGGAACCCATAGAAATGTAAAAAAAAATTATACTTATTGTTAAAGGCTCTATAAAATATCTGACAATTTGATGTGCATATGTCTAATGATCATTTTTAACCGCCAAATGGCATTTTTTTTTACTTTTTTCATTAGATCTCTAAAACCGCTAGACTTGCCTTTATGAAAATTTGATCAATTCTTCATCCTGTCAATACAAGTGAAATGTTTTTTAATTATTCAAATCGGACGCTTCGTTCTCTTAAAAACTGAGTTACCGTTTTTGGCACTTTTTGACCCGTATCTTTGAAACCGCTAGACCATCCTTCGCCAAAAACTAATCAGCACGTCTCCTTATCAATACAACTCGAATGTTTTTTGAGTTATTCAAATCGGTTGATCCGTGTTCCCGAAATCGTCGACAAAAATTTGTATCCGCACACACATACATACACGCACACACACACACACACACATACATCCATTTTTGCTAAGGTATGCCAAAATATTCAGAAACCTCTGAAACGTAAAGATATATAAAAATTTTCATTTTCGTTTTTTTTGCGATTACTATAACTTGGCCTACGGGAAGTTAACAAGTTTTTGAATAATTGCCACATAAATTATTATCAATAATGCTTGTTTTACATAATATAGAATGTAAGTGTAATTTAGTTACATAAAAATATAAAGCATAACAATTTGAATTTGAGTTAGATTATATAAAAGGAGATACTCTATTTGGTTATCTGCTCGGTTTTTCTCATGATCAATTGTCAAATAATTATTTATTATAAAAATACTCTTAATTTAATCCTAATCTAATCGAGAGTATTCTCTTTCCACTCCGATGTCGCTGCTCCAGCGGCAAAATACGTATTAATTCTGCAATTTGCAAGTGGAAAAGAAGTAGAAAGGTGGAATTACTATTGCCTTTAATTTTTTTTTATTTCCTATGTGATTTCTGCTTATATTAAAATATGGTGAATATAATATCATTCGAAAATATTCGCAAGATATATGGAAGTCTAAATATTTATCTCTGATAAATGAAAACGTCTAATAGATGAAAGCTCTGATTAATATGAAGGTTAATATAAAAAGCTCTTTTTCCTAAATAATTCATTGATTCATCGGAATATCTTTTTTTATCAAATATTGTCACCGAACAAGAACAAGAAAAATGTTAATTGGAATAGTGAGAAACACCCAGAGAGTTATCAATACCCTAAATATGTTGAATTATCTTGAAAATATAGATGAAAATATATTTGAAAGTAAAATTGGCTCATCTGGCAATGCTGAGTTATGATAAAAATATACCATCACACATCACAATAATATAAATAGGACAATTGGGTTGCTTTCTATAAAAGTTGATCCAGATAGTTGACAAGCTTCATCAAAGTAACTCATAGGACTAAGCTGTCAAAAATAAATATTTTTTATTCATTTCTTTGCGAGCTGCTGTGATGAAATTCCTTAACCATGTGCTATTAGGAGGCAACCCACTCGTTGATGACCACTCTATTTCTGATCAGATTTTCATCTAATTTTTTATCTAATAAGAATGTGATATATATACAAAACCAAAGGCAATTTTTACTTGATGTCATATTTTAGATCAATAGTGCACCGGTTGCTCTAAATAGAGCAAATTGCACAATAGTTTTCATTATTACGTATTCGAAAAGTGACTTATCTCACACGGGAAATGAATCGTGTAGATCTCTATAATTTGCATCGCGTTCATCGTGTCATGTTTTCTATGGATAGAAAATTCTCATATTATCTCTCTGATGCACGTCCTTTTATCCATTGTATTGTGATTGCGTTTGGATATCATTACGGCGCATTTCTGTCCGAAAGATGCATTACGTAAATTACACAAGAATCGAGTTGGAGAAAGCTGACGAGCAGACATCTCGAAAAAAACACAACACACTACGTATACATACTCTACGACAGGCAGGAGTTGGAAACCATCCGGGAATAAGTGATTTCGATTCACAAAACATAGGCATTTCTAATCATCATAAATAACCAAAAAATCGAAAAAAAAAGTTTTTTGGTGTTGTTTGATTTTTCTCAAAATATTTTTTATAATGAATTTCCATTTAATTGCCTTTTTAATTAATAAATTAAAATCTGTTTGTAGATTTATCCAAACAAATATTTTTGAACAATACTAAAATCTTTATGAGGCATTACTAAAATAGCAATATTTAACGTCCCGTATGATATTCAAAAGTGATGGTGTACTTTATATTACGTAGTTATAGAATTTATTAAAACTCTCCTTTGATAATTCAGGTTGTTGGTTTATAATATAACCCTTGTAGCTGTGGACTGTATTAAACACTGTATATTATGTATTTGTTGCAGTTGTAATTACAATCACTGATTTGTTACTAAATTATAAAAAGAAGATATATTTACTTTACTTTTCGAGGTTCAATTAAACAACTAATTCAATTAAAACACTCCGCTACCCCCTCTACCAGGGGTAGCAACCATTCCGTGTGAAGCTTAATGCCCTGAAGTTTGTCACCTTCATGGCCAATATAATAAAACAAAAATACGTCCAAACAAATGGTAAAAATCGAAAATAAACATTCTTATCTTTAGGTTTCAAAGGTTTTTAATTTTCGTCAACGATTTCGGGAATACGGGTCAAAAAGATTCAACCATCGTAGTTCGGTTCTTGAAAGAAGGGAGCGTCCGATTTGAATGATTCAAAAATCATTATATTTGTATCGACGAAATCAAGAACTGGTCAAATTTTTGGAATAACAGGTCCAGTGGTTTCAGAGAAATTTCTAATAAAAAAAATTCTTCTAATAAAAAAGTAATAAAAATGTCATTTGGCGGTCAGAAATGGTCTTTAAAGATATACATCGAATTATCAGATATTTTATGCAAATTTTGTTTATATTGATATGAGTCACGTACCAATACCAATGTTAAATATTTTGTCTATAAAATTAGCTACGCAGCGCGACCGCTTTGAAAAAAATACGAAATTCTGAAGTAGGTTGAAAGTTCGTGGTTTGAATAAGCTCAGCATTTTAAGAACTTAATACTACATATCAAAATAATAATTATATTATTATTAAAATATAATAAATTAATATTGAGGCATTAGGAAAAGGGGGAGCTTTTTAAGTTATTTTTCTTCAGTATATCAATTATATAAATATTGGTTACTATTAGATATACATTTCAAAAAACTCCAGAAAAATATGAAGCATAAAACAGCAATTTTAACCCATATTAAAAAATGTTATTGTATAAATAAAAATACGTTTAAAAATTGATTTCGCTTCTTGAATATTCATCAAAAAAATTAAATAGAATTCTTGCATTTGCATGTACATATTATTATACCACCTTATGGTGTTTTCAAAAATTCAAATTTTCCACACTAAGCTCTTTATTTTCTTAATTAATCAATTAAGGTAGAAAGTATGCCTTACAAATCGGAAACAATAATTGCAGTATAAGTTAGTACTTTAACAGTCAGTATCGATCGGGTGTAAAAATCTAAATTTAATTTGTTTTCTCAATTGCTAATTATCGCTGAAGTTCCAAGAGTCATACAATAATTGTATTCCATTTTTTTAATTATAACATTCATTATGTACATAAAATAAAATGTTTCGAATCCGCGCTTCAGGAACTCAAATTGGTCTTGGAATTTCTTCAGTTCAGTGTGTCATAACCGAATGAATAAATTCTGAGCAATCTATAATAAGAGGTAGGTCCGGTTTTCAATCTCTTGTTCTTTTTATATTGAACCCTTTCCGTTTCAAAAATTCCGTAATAATAATGTATACCATTGATCAATAATTTTTATTTTGTGAGAATATTATTTAAGCTATATAAAGGTATAGGTAATAAATATATTTTCAAATGTCTAACCTTCATTGGATATTAATTTTACACATTTGTTCTGAATCAATACATCTGATACAATGGAGACTTTTATCAAAAATTAATATTATGAAAGAAATAATAAACCCCGTTAATTTAATTATATTAATCAAAATTCTACAATAATGATATAAGTTGTATGGTTCAATTTATGTTTTTATCTGCAAATTCAATAGAATAAGTTAATATCTAGTAGGGCGCATGGCATCTAGCCTTAAGGCAAATTGCTGGAACTTCCCGTACCAGATATTAATTTTTCAAAAACGCTTAACATTTTTAAAAAAATTTTACTTCGAAAAAATTAGATTTTTGAGAAACTAGGACTTTGACAAAAAATTACTTTTTTTGAAAAAAAAAATGTTTTCTTTATTTTGACATATTTTCGAAATTCTGTTAAAATCTCTATAAAATATCTGATAATTTGATGTGCATATGTCTAATGATCATTTTTGACCGACTCCGTTCTCTTAAAAACTGAGCTACCGTTTTGGCACTTTTTGCCCCGTATCTTCGGAACGGCTAGACGTGCCTACGCCAAAAACTAATCAGCACGTCTCCTTATCAATATGAATCGAATGTTTTTTGAATTATTTAAATTAGTGGATCGGTGTTCCTGAAATTTTTCTAAGTTATGCCAAAATGTTCAGAAACCTTTGAAACGTAAAGATATATAAAAATTTTCATTTTCGTTTTTTTGCGATTACTATTATAACTTGCCCTACGGAAAGTTAATAAATATTTAATTTTTAATAAACATGGAAAAAATAATAACACTTTTTAATTTAATTTAAGTTCAATTTCGTTTATGATTAATATCGAAGTTTTCATAAAAAGTGAAATATATGTATATTATATACGTAGAATAAAATTACGGTTATATGGCCATGTGAAGACCAAAAATATAATAATAAGTAATATAAACTTCATTTTCCTATACTAAACTACCTATAAACAACAATTCATATGATATTCAGTTAACAATATTGTTGTTAGACCAAAGTTTGATATAATAAACATATATTACTAATGGCCACGACTTAAACGATAATAACTGAAGAAATAAATACATATTGAATTTATGATTCTATTTAAATCAATAAAGATTTCTGAATAAGTATAGCTATGAATTATTGTATATTTTGTTCGTGTATGTTTATAGTACTTTTGGCAAAATTGTTGGTAGACAAAAAACCCATCAAAATATAATTCACTATTTCATTACGGTTATATGCATTAGGATATATTTCTCTATCATTGTTAGTAAAACCTTATTACACTTCGATGAAATAAACTTTCTGTGGAGAAAATTGGAAACATGCAAAACTGGGTTAGTCACAGGCAAAGTTAATACGAAATCCATAAATTTCTGGCAGATTACCAATAGATCGATGATAAAGAGACCTTGAAAGAAGTACGATAATAAATAAAACGTCGGTTATATGAGATGACACTTTCTCCTTTACTATGTGTTTGAAATATTTCAACATTCGTCACTTGTCTTGCATCGTCGTAAATTGCGTACTTTGCGATGACATCCATACGGAGCAAACACATTTTTAGTCGAAAGATTTAATAAATTTATAATACGCCAAATTAAAAAAATATTATTATTAACAGCCCTCGAGTTCTAAACCTAGATATGTCATCATACAGCTAAAAATTATACAAAACATTGAATAAGTATAGTAGCAACAAAATAATTTTGAAACTTGATTAAAATAATATGTACTATAGACATTATCTAGTGTCAAAACGTAAAAATAAATCATTGTCAACATTTTTAATATGATAATCTTACGTGTTACATATCTTATTCTTAATTAACGAGATCCATAGAAACAAAAATATTAAGAAACCATTTAATTTAGTAACATTATCATCTAATATAGAAAATATATAAGTATTTAATTAATTTCACTCGGAGTGTTAAATTTGTAATTTAAAAGCCAATAAATTAACAAAAAAACATGTGTTACAATGTTTCAACATCAAAATCACTATTAAGCAAATAAATCAGAGCCCTTCGATAATCTGATATCGTGCAGCAGTAATATCCATTTTCACGTGAAAGTTTAGATCAAAAATATATTTCCAATTTAAAATTGCCTGTTTTATTACCAGTGTTTTGAATGTCAACATGTATGTTAATGTTATTTTTCAGTTTGAACAATAATTATATATTTTGCACTGTTATTTACAGAATTAAATCTGTCTATTCATGGTTCGTCTGCCAGCCAGGGGCTGGTTGTAATATTTTTTTTAAATTAATATATTTTGAGATTTACTAATTATATTGCTACAAAATCTACTCTACCGAACAAGTGAAACTAATTTCACAACCAATGTTTATTAAATCACAATTAATCAATTTCTACAAAAAGTACTGTGTTGAAGTTACCCCGTATTTAGGGGCTAGTTGTTACGACAATAACCTCTATGATAATGTATTCTTCACTCAGTTTTAAGAAAATTAACTTGTTTCTAAGTAATTATTATTTCTATGCATCAACGCAATCTATTACAAATAATACTTTCATATCGTTAAAAATCCCATTGAAAAGCGCCCCGTTGCTAGTTACCCCCGTTACAGATAGCTTTTAGCTCTCTATATATTAGTAGTTCAACAATTTATTTTAGGTAATTATATATTAGAAAATTAGTTAATGGATATTTACGATTTGTCTACCTGCCCAGAATTGGAAAAAAAAATTTTGAGTTGCTACTATTTATATTTTTATTCACTGTTATATTCATTAAAATAGTTAGTTTATCATTAAAACTTTACTGTTATATTTAATGTACATTATTACAAGTGACTTGATAATATTAAGTTGTTATGTCAACCTTGGGTACCTTCAATTGCACAATTAGCTTTTAACATATCAATATCAATATCGTTTACTTTTTATTTGCTTGTGAAATCACACATGTGTTAATTATAAATAGAAAAACGTCAATTATATTTTGCATTTTCAAATTAAAATATATGATTTGCATTATATTATAATTTGTTTTATAATAAATTTAGTTCGTCATTCGTATGCCATTTACACAATATTGTATTTTTAGATGCAGTTCGTAAAGAATAAATTCTGTTTTACATTATTAGTTTTAAATATGATTATTTTACATGACGTCTTATGAGATATTGAAAATTAATTTATGCAATTGGAATTTGTAGTTTAACCATTTTTTGTGAAAATATATAACAGAATTATATATGAAATCAAAACATGAATATTCGAATATGAACGTATCAATTTTAAATTTTATAACATTTTCAATTATTGAAATATTATCGATATTTAACGATTTCTTGTTGTTTTAATATACATTTAGTAAACGCGTGCCATGCGCGTGATTATGCGTAAGTGAAGGAAATATGACGTATTTTTTATATTTATAATTTATAAATAATAATGTATTGACGTATTTTAGAATAATTTATTATAATTACTTATGATATTAGTGAAAACCGTGAAATATTTTTTTAAATTGATTACTACACCTTGAATAATAGATATTGCTATATCTATTAATATGGAATATAAAAAGTATTGCTTACTTGAATTCAAAATTGACAATCAAGTAAAACTCTATCTTAATACTAGAAGAAATTCGGCTCAGTCTATTTTTTTAAAATATTTTAGTACATTGAATTTATGATCTCATTCATTAAGCTTTGTAATGATGCCGCAACATTAATTTACTTTTTCATAATATTCAAACAAAATAAACAAATAAATCTTAACAAATTTGTAACCAGGCTTATATGGTTAGTGAAATTTGTAAGAGCTGATAAGAGTAGTGGCTCATTGTAAGAGCTTTTGTCTTCCTATTATAGATATTAGGTACAATTTTCTTCTCCTAATAATAAGCATCAGTATAATTATAACATAATTAGAACATAATTGTTATAATTTTTTATTTGAAGCCAAATTTTATAGGTGCATATTTCCAAGTAAAAATAAATATTACTACTACCTAATGTCAGGAGAAAGATATTTCTAATGAAAAAACTTGGCAATTTTTTTTTGTTTATTAATATTTATAATGCATAATTGCTAAATTGTTATAACTTTATTATATTCTTAACAAACTAGTGAATTATTAATATTAATCAGAATTTAATAAATTAAATCAAATTAAAAGTACATAATTGTCAATATCGATTATAATAAATTTCATATGTCTACAAATATAAAATAACTATTACTATAAATCATCTTTATGAATATAGATAATAAAGTTTTCAGATCACTTTGTCCAATTATCTTTTCTTGTGAGAAGCGAAAATGATTTATAACGAAATCATATGGTGAACTCGTATCGGATTCGATTATTTAAAACTGTGTTTTAAATTTATGCCAAGAGTAACGTTAAAATCACACGATGTAGCACCTTTACGATATTTTTATTCAAACTTCGTCCGCAGATTATGGAGAAAGTGGTGATCGACAGAAATTGATTTTTTATATCGAATGAGAAAAAAAGTTTTAATAAGAATTCCTTCTACTTTATTAATAAGAATACCTTTTATATGTACCTTCAATTATTATTATTATTATTAACGCTATATCTTATTGTCTTAAAACAACTTGATAGACTATTCCTATATTGAAATTTATGCAATAGAAAATATTAAAAACTAATATAAGGCTCTACAAAATATACAAGCACAACCAAAATGATTTCTATCATAAATAGAATTGAGGAATTTAAATAAACACTTTTGGTCTCTTTCTCTGCAGTGTTATTTTCAAAGACCTTGAATAATCTTAACAAGAATTTATATTTTTTTACGAATTTTTTATTTTTGCGATGATAGAATTATTTCATGAAAATGTATATAATGATTGATCAAGTTTACGGTTAGTTTTTTTATTATATGATCTTCACTGCATCATTTTACTACGATAGTAAATCAAAATGACGAAGACATATGAATCATTAAAATACTATGGGATTTCCCAATTCATTCATGTTTTCTGAAGAAAGTGTTTTTTTATACAAGATTATATGGCGTATGATAAATCGATGTTTTGCGTGTTTTACTATGGCTAGACTAATTTAGAGTTAAAAGAACAACACTTCTTCAATTGATTCTATAAACATTTTGACAAAAAAGATTAAACGTATGAAATTAGATAGAGTTTAATTTAATAGAATGAGATTCATTGGAATTGAAGGGTTTATGGAGATTTTTTTTATATCAATTTAAGGCGTATAAATAATTTTAAAAATTAACTTTTCATATGATAATTTAAATAATTACAGCATATTTTAAATCAATACAATGTCGCAAAACTATTTTTTTATAATTTAGATTTCATTATGTTTTGTAATATTACTATTATCACTATTGTTTTAGATGTATAATTGTCACGTTTAATTTATAGTGTTATTTTAGATTTGGCCGGTAAAAATTATTTTTATTTTTTTAATTTCATTTTTAAATTTGTTTGCCATATAAATCTTGAACAAAATAATTATAGGAAATGCATTTCAAAAACTGTTTTAAAAGAAACTTTTAAATAAAGAGATTAGAATTTAAACTTAGCTTTTACTTGATCATACACATAAACTACGAGAATAAATACCTACTATAAATCGGTATAGCTTAAATTTTTCAAAATAATGTGTTTTTTTTTTCAAAAATAATATTATAATCTCTATGTATTCTAGAGATTTTTTTCCAAGCTAAGCTTTTAATAGGGTTTTATGCTTAATTAAGTCGCCCATTTATAATATATTGTTATAGCTGATATAATTAGATAATTTTATCTGAAAAAACAAGCAATAAGCAGATAGAAGGCTATTTTTATTTGCACTAAAAACCGTATACAAAAATTAAATTTATTTATTTTTTCAGGAGTTGGACACATAAAATATGCACCATAATCTGAGCAGATGAAAATGTTAAAAATAAAATAGAGTCAATAGAAAACATACTGTTGAATGTGCGAGAACGGTGAGTTATTAAATTTATCAAATTATAATTATGGATTATTATAATTACGAAAATGAAGTTGAAACAATCTAAAAAAATGTCCTCATTTATTACGCAGATATGATTTTTTTTACTTTGATCTCCAATTTACATTAGAGTTCCCCAATCATCAAAAATGGTGGTTATGCTGCGTCCGCATTATTTTATTTAATCCGTTTTAAAGGAATAAAAATGTTATCTATTAATCGATAATCGATAAATAATCGAATCGATACCATCATACCCGGACGTCCAATTAATGGATTGGAATTCGATTTAGACACTCTATGTACTATCAAAAATTTGCTCATGTTCTATTGTGTAATAGACACAGATATTCAAAAAAATAATTGTATTGAATGATATAAATATGGTAACAGTACCACAATGATAAATTTTGAATACTAACGATCGTAAAATATTACTTTAATCACTATTATCATTTACAAAAATTTGTATTTAAATAAGGACATTGTATCATTTTGACCGCCTTTTCCCTATTAGTATACACAGCGATGATAAGGAATATACTTAAATCCATTTTGAATATAATTTTAATCACTATTATCTTCTATTATTCTATTTAACTATCGTATAAAAATAAGTCGGGTCTTCCTTCCTGACGATATAACTCCAGAACGCACGAACCTTTTTGACGATTTTGCATTCGTTGGAAAGGTCTCGGACTCCGTGAGGTTTATAGCAAAGAAAATTGAAGAAAGGTTTCAACAGAAGAGCGAAAACACTTTTTTTTTTCACATACAGCGTCATCTCTGATACTTAGCATGTACTATAACTAATATTTTTGTTTGACTGCTACTCATTTGTTTGATAGCTACTCATTGTTCTCTGCTCAGTTAATTTTATGTAACAAACCGGCATTGTGTTCACTGAAAAAAGTTATTTGTTTCCTAACAATTCAATTGGAAACCATCAAATCAATCACGTGTATTGTGCAAATTTTTCTTCAATTTCAACGGCAGGCAATTTTTTCTTAATTTTTTAATCACCAAACAAAATGTTACATAAAATAAAATCATCTGGTGGTGAAACGGAGTTCGCCCGGTTTGCTAGTTATTTATACAAATTTCTATTGCAATCAATATAAATAATCAATGATTTTTTTTTTAATTTAAAGATTTGTGTTCATATCATTTTTTTCTATAACAAAGCTTTCGTTCGAACAATCCGACATCACTAATAAGAAGGTCAGTCGTACGCGATGGCATCGGGGTCACTGGACACGTCTTACACATTTCTTCTATCTATCGTTCGTTCTCTTACACACCTGTGTAAGTGTGTTTGGATATAATACGCTTACGTATTTTAATTGCAGATCATCTCTATTAAATTAAACTTAATGCAAATTTTTGTTTCGATTAGGATTATTTCGATTAGGACAGAAAATAAGATGTTTTTTAACTTCCCGTAGGGTGTTATTATAAACGTTCGAAGATCGAAAATGAAAATTTTGCATATCTTCACGCTTCAGAGGTTTCTGAACATTTTGGCATTTCTTAAAAAAAATTGATGTATGTGTGTTTGTATGTGTGTATGAGTACAATTTTTCGTCCACGTTTTCGAGAGATCAAACGATTTGAAATATTCAAAAAGCAATCGATTCCTATTGATCGGGAGAGGTACAGATTTGTATGAAGCAAAGTGTGTAAAAAATGGAAATTGAGTTTTTGAGAGAACAGAGCATCTGATTTGAATGATTTAAAAAATGTTTAATTTGTATGATGAAAAGACGAAGTAACTAGTTTTTGACAAAGACAGGCCCTACTGCTTCACAGATAAAGAGTTAAAAATGTTTGCAGTTTTTGAAACATTAAAGTAAATTCGATTCGAATGATTCCAAAATCATCTTGCTTACGAAGAAACGATTAGTTTAGAAAAGCAAAAAAAAAACAAAATTAAAAAAATGATATTTTTTTTTTATATTTTTGTTAAATTAAAATATTTTTTTTTTTTTTGATTTTCCCTTTTTTTATATCATGAATGATTCGAATTTTAATTTTGATTCTAGCTTAAATTCGAAAACTCCCGTACATACTTCAAATAAATAATTTTGCAATTCAGTTTATATATGCTTGAGTGAGAAAAAGAAGAGAGTGTTAGATAGAGAACTTTTCATAAAATTGCATATAAACTACTAAAATATTTCAAGTTGCCAATGTAGCATTTTTTTTTCAAAATTATACAGTCTGCCACATTTTTTTATCCAGGTTAAAATTGTGTATAATTTTTTATTTTCGCAAAATATGTTTATTGTAACTATTCTTGCCCCAAATATTTTTCCAAATTATAATTATATACTCTATCACATTTTTTTCCCTTAAATTAGAAGCTGTCATCATTCTAGTGATTTGATAATTTTTCTAATATTGCACATGCAATTATGCAGTCACAATTGCATTCATTTCATAATAATAGAATGTTCTAAATGCCTTCGTTAAATTTATAAAAAATTGTTTCGAACTTAATTTTAATTTACAATTTCTATGTCAATGGTAGTAGAGGTATTGTACAAAATAAATCAACTTTTTTCAATTGAATCTAAATGTATCCTATATAATATTTTGGCGTAGAATTTTAGAATTATTATTTTTTTATGATAAATTAATAATGAATAATTTGTAATGTAATGGAATTTAATAATATTTCAGGTGTAATATTATGAAATGTTGTTCTAAAAACTATAAAAACTTTCGTTTTTAGGAATTCCTTACATAAAAATAGCAATTAAGCTCGATTCCTGTTTATGCTAATCTAGAAAACCAAATTCTAGGTATGCTATCTTGAAAAAGTTCAATATCAAGGGTAAAGTGATTAAATAATTTTGGGTATTGAAAGACATATTACTTGAATATAGTTAAAGTTTTTTTGTTGATTATTTTGACGATGATCAGAAATTTATATATGAATTCATGTATTTATTAATATCTTGAAAATAGTTGTACATATTTTTATATTTGAAAATAACTTACGTTCCAAAATCTATTTCAACAAAAAAAATCAAATACTGAACAAAAACAAAAAAATTTTTTTATGAATATAGGTTTTAAAATACTTCAATTTATACAGCAGCTTTTGCATATCTCACCTACGCACTTCCAGATAATTTCTCATTGAATAATATCGACGTATCGATTTCACAAAGAAATGTACGTAATGATGTCATCTTAAATTTGCGTAAAATCAACAAAATGACAATTGATGACATTTCAAGGCTTATTGCTTCACTTCAAATATGTTAAGAATGAAAATTGTTATTCGTAATTTGCGAGACGATGAAATTATTTATAAACGCTCTAATTATATAGCACGGTTGAAAGTGACAAGCCGATAATTTTAACGTATTGTGCTAGAAAAAAATACAAACTCACTATAGATTAAATTCGAAAGTAATTTATTTAATTGCTAATTATTCTCAATCATTAAGGTATTCGAAAGCAAAAAAACAAGTTCAAAAGTTTCACAATCGAAAACAAAATAACTACTATTATCGCATGGACGCAGTAATTGAAAATTTTAGAAAAATTTTAATAGAGTTGTTTATATGCTTAGGTTTCTTATCATTTGCAAAAGTTTTGATGCATTTAGTTTTTAAATATTTCAATATATTTTTATATACTACCTTTGCTGTTAGATGAATTATCTAACTATATTCAATAGGTATAATTGTGATACATTTCTATTATATATAAATTACAGTCAAAAATCAGTTCTTTGACTTGTTCCTAATTTCAACGTCTTAATTAGGTAATTTAGATCATAAAGTACAATGATTATAAAGCACAATGATTTCATCTACAATTTAATACGTAATTTCTGTTATGTTATAAAATGAAGCCAAGTTTATGACACTACTAACACATTAGATATTCAATTCATAATACATAAAATCAAAATTAATTATAAATTATATATGAATATAATAGAAATTCTCTTTTAACATGGTTTGTGATAAAATAATGTTGTGATGAAACATTAAATCTTTAATGGCTTATTTTACCCCAAAACTAATAAATATCAACACATGAGAATATAAGATGATAATTCAGAAATAATGCATAAGAAAAAATTACATAGAATAATATTTCAACTACACTAATATTCAATTCTTATGTATTTTTTTTAACAGAAAGTAGCAACGCATTGTTTTATGCCCACTTTTTAAGTACCAGTAGGATAAGTTATAGTAATGGGCCAAAAATCAAAAATGAATATTTTTGCATATCTTTACGTTTCAGTGGTTTCTGAACATTTTGACATACTTCAGAAAAAAATGATGTGTGTGTAGAGATAATTTTTCGTCGACAATTTTGGGCGTACGGATAAACCAATTTGAATGGTTCAAAAAATATTCGATTCCTATTGATGAGGAATTGTGCTGATTAGTTATTGGCAAAGACAGATCCAGCGGTCAGTGTCAGTTTTTGAGGGAACGGATCAACCACTTTGAATGATTTGGCGAGAAGTAGTGATTAGATTTAGGCAAAGGCAGATACAACTTTTTTGGAGATACGAAGCTAAATGTGCAAAAAATGATAGTTTTTAGAGAACTAAGTATTCGATTTGAATGATATAGAAAAATTTCTGCTTGTGTTTTTTTATCTCCCTTTTGTAAATACGGAGCTAAATGTGCAAAAAATAGCAGTTTTTAGAGAACTAAGCATTCGATTTGAATGATATAGAAAAATTTGTGCTTGTGTTTTTTATCTCATTTTTCTTAGATTTTGATTTTTAAAAAAATATTCGGATTTTAATTCTAATTCTAGCTAAAGTCCTAGACATCACTTACTTACTTCAAATAAATAATTTTAACTTTGCAATTCAGTTTATATAATACTAGAAATATTAGACAATATTCTTCATTTTAAATCCGATTGATTAAGTTTTGTTTATTTTATTTTTATAAAATAAGAATAATCAAAGTTACATTGCATTACGTTTATAATAATCAATGTGAAAACATTTAAGATATTTCTCGAATATTTCATTGAGGTACGGAAAGTTGCAGCAAATTGCCTTAAGGCACGATGCCATACACCACTTTTTAATTTTTTTTTATATATGCACTATTAAATATTATACTGCTTTCTCCAATATGTTATTTTTTAATTATAATTTAGTTAATTGTGATTGAATAAAATTAAATAAATTCCAACAATTTTCTTTAATATCAATCAAACATGATTCTCTATATAACGTATTTATTGAGGAAATAGTTACATATCTCGTAAATAGATAATAAAGTGTATTTATTTCATAACCTTGTCTATAGTCCAGAAGTGTTTTAAAATTTCATAAAGAATAGTTTGATGTAAGAGTCGCGAAAAAAGTGTGTCAGTAACGCCGCGTTGCGGGTTCGCGCGGCCGTTATGTTTATTAATTCTTAAACATTCGCAATTCGCTGATTCACAGACCCGAACGATGGACGAGATTCAGAAAATCTATTCTTTGCAGTGCCAGTTATGTTATACTTTAATAATAAATCTACAATGTAAATGTAATCTGAATAGTTTCATAAAATCCTTTGTTATTGATCTCGAAATATTCAATTGTTATACATATAATAAATACCTTATAGTACTTATGCATAGATATACATACTTTATATTCTGATAATTAAAATAAAAGCCTATTCGTATGAATAAGTTTTTTTTCTTCACTTTCCTATTTGCCCTTTGCTAATTACGATAAAAATTAAATAAAAACAGTTGATCTGTACTCTCGAAATTACTTACGAAAATTTGTATCCGAAGATAAACACTACACACATACTTGCTCACATACACATACACACTTCTAGGTCCTCCGCCTCCCCTCATGAAATAATGCCTAATGGCGGTTTCCTTCCAGATAAGTGAATGTAGTAGGCATTATACCCAGGTAGTATTGAATCCGACATACCCAGACAAAAGCCCTAGTCCTGGATAGAACGCATTTCTTTCGCTATACAAAAAACACATAAAACCCTTTTTTCTAAGATATGCCAAAACGTAAAGATATGCAAAAAACTTTTTATAACTTACTCCTCGGGAAGTTAATAATTTTTCATTTTCAATTTTTTATAACTTACCCCTAAGAAATAATTTTAATTATATTAAAAACACACAAGTCAGAGTGTTTACAACTACTCTATATTAACTACAAAATAATATTGATTGTTATTCTCAAAATCTAAATGACAGAATTCATCACATTTTAGTTATAGTAATGGGCCAAAAATCGAAAATGAATATTTTTGAATAACTCCACGCTTCAGAGGTTTCTGAACATTTTGGCATACCTCAGAAAAAATGGATGTGTGTGTTTTGTGTGCCCGAATTTTGTCGTCAAAAATGAATGGTTAAAAAACATTCGATTCCTATTGATAGGGAGATGTGCTGATTAGTTTTTGGCAAATGCAGGTCCAGCCGTTCTGGAGATACCAAGCAAAAAGTGCAGAAAATAGAAATCGAGTTTTTGATAGAACGAACGTTTGTAATGATTGGGAGAAAAAGTGATTAGTTTTTGGCCAAAGCAGGTCCAGCCATTTCGAAGATACGGAGCTAAATGTGCAAAAAATGGCAGTTTTTGAGAGAGCTACGCATCCGATATGAATGATTCAAAAAACTTTGTGCTTGATTTGACGAAATACCTTTGGAAAAAAAAGTTTGGTATATCGAAAATAATTCAGATTACAAATTGAATTCTGGCAAAAGTTCTAAAGCTCATTTATATACTTTAAATAACTAATTTTAACTTTGAAATTCAGTTTATATAATTCTTATAAATAATAGGCAATGTTACAGTATTTATAATAATCTATTTGAAAACATTTAATATTCCTCGAACATTTTGTTACGCTGCGGGAAGTTCTAGCAATTTGCATTAAGGCGAGATGCCATATACCATTACTTTATTTCATGCAATGATATCTCAATTCAGTATGATGAAGGTTAATGCAATAATTAAAAAATAACAGTAATTCAACAAGAAATTACTAAAATATTTTGCTTTTTTTTATAGACAAAAATGATATAAGATAATGAATAAAGAATATGTTGGCAATATTTTGAATTTGTTCGTTTACAGAAGCTTTAGAAGCAAGCAAATTATCTATTTATTAATTAATTTATAAGCTGCTAATCAAGAACTCTCTTCATCTTCATTTTATATACTTGAAAAAATGCTTAAGAGTAAATTTAAAAATTAATGTTGAAATGCTTGAATTAATTGTACAATGGATTTCGAAAATGTTCATTATAATTAAGTTACTAGATCTATATTCACAGATAAATAATAAATACGATTTAGTCAAATTTTTTATACAGAATATATTTAGAAGAAAATTAGAAAAATTCGAAAAAAATCACCTACTGATTATAAACAGAGGATTTTCTTTGATGAATCTGATGTATAAATATATAGTAATTAATACTATGTAGAAATTAGTTAATGCGGGGTATTGAAAAAGATTTACATAATGCTGTATTTATGAAAATTTTAATATTTCCTAATAAAGATAAGGAAGGATAATCAAGTTGCAGTAAAATATAATCCTTATAAAAACTGCATTTCCTTGTGTTTTGTGACAACTGCATTTCTATAGTATCGTGTTCTACAAGTTTTAGAATTGCTGGAAGACTTTTAGAATCTTAATGTTAGTGATGGGATTGATTGACAGCCATTTCAATATCAATATCAACAGTATTGTGTATTTGTTACGTCCAAAGAACTATTTTCAAGATCGGTGTCAACGCCACATCCCGTATGCAATTATTATGCATTTGACCTACATGACGACTGACGAACGACTTACATGACTTCATCAATGGGAAAGAAATTTTCTACAGTTTTTGCTAAAAATAATATAAGCAAAATAGAGGTGATCAATCAACTGCACACACTTAGTATATATTAATAATAAATAACATAATATTTCTACGAGCTGGAAATTAATGATTCATTATTCACTTTTATTAACACTTACATATTAGTTTTGCTAATTACTTAATTTATAAATTAACTAGTGGTGTATCGTGTCGTAAGGCAAATTACTGGAACTTCTCGTACTTTTGAAAACTTAAAAAGTCCTTAGATATTAAATCTTCAAAAAAATAAAAAATAGAGTACACATCAAAAAAGAAAATTAGTAGTGCATGGCATCGTGCTTTAAGGCAAATTGCTGAAATATTCAAAGAATATTAAATGTTTTTAAATGAATTATTATAAATACTGTAACTTGCATTATTCGTATTTTATGGACAAACTAGTGGGCCGTACCAAAAATTATTAATTTTTTAAAAGATTAACATTTTTGAAAAAAATATACTCTGAAAAATTAGATTTTTGAGAAACTATAAATTTTTGACAAAAATTTACTTTTTTTTGAAAAAAAAGACTTTGAAGAAAGGGGTATTTTAAAATATTTTCGAAATTCTGATCTTTTTTCAAAGTAATCGTACTGCTTTAACTACATAGAGACGAAATATCGAAGCGCATAAGCGCTGCGCCGCCGTCTAACAGATAAGCATTGGTACGGAACCCATAATTTCAATAATAAGTATAAAATTTATACTTATTATTAAAATCTCTATAAAATATCTGATGTGCATATGTCTAATGATCATTTTTGATCGCCAGATGGCATTTTTACTAGATCTCCGAAACCGCTAGACCTGCCTTTATGAAAATTTGATCAGTCTTTCATCTTGTTAATACAAGTAAAATGTTTTTTGAATTATTCAAATCGGACGCTCCGTTCTCTTAAAAACGGAGTTACCGTTTTTGTCACTTTTTGCTTAATATCTTCGGAACGGCTAGACCTGCCTTCGCCAAAAACTAATCCGCACGTCTCCTTATCAATATGAATCGAATGTTTTTTGAATTATTCAAATCCGAACACACATACACACGCAAACACATACATCCATTTTTTCTAAGGTATGCCAAAATATTCAGAAACCTCTGAAACGTAAAGATATATAAAAAATTTTATTTTCGATTTTTTGCGATTGCTATAACTTAGCCTACGGAAAGTTAAAAATATCTAATTTTGAAATTTTTTTAAACTTTTTTTTTCTGAATCTCCAAAATCGCTGGACCTGCCTTTTCAAAAAGCAATCAATTGTTCATGACGCCAATACAAGTAAAATGTTAAACTATTCAAATTATATGCTGCATTTTCTCACAAACTTAATTTTAAGTTGGACCCGTCTTTGCCAAAAAGTAACAGCACGTCTCCTTATTAATAGGAATCGAATGTTTTTTGAATATTTCAAATCAGTTGATTCGTGCTCCCGAAAACGTGGACGAAGCATTGTATCCGTACATACATACAAATTGTTCATAAACCTTCAAAAACGTGAAGATTAAAAAAAAAATCGATTTTTGGACGATTACTATAACTTACTTTACGGGAGTTAATTACAGATCTTGAAGTTTGATTTTTATTCACCAACTATGACTGCTCTAGGTTGAAGTCTATATTATTACCATGTATATTAGAAATTTCAATTTATGAATTTATTAAATTTATTTAATATCCGCATATAGACAAGTTCTAGCAAATTGACTCAAAACACACTGCCCTACACAATTCGCTAAAAATGATTTTCATGTGTCCTATATAAGTCTTGATGATTATTATTAAATATTTCGGCAGCCTAGAAATATCTACTTAGTCATGTTTCCTCATTAGATAAAATACAGTAATGGCACATTAGAAAATAAGAAATTTTTTTAACACGGCATGACTTCACCATTAAATGCCAAACTGATATATTAATTTAATATTTACGAAACACCTGATAGGCGATGTAAGCTTTCTATGACATACAATCCTGGTTCAATAATATCTATCTATATAGTTAAATTGGTCATTGGCAAATAATATTGCCGACATATATGTAGGAAGTAAACAAATACTTGGTTTCAGGTGTGGGAAGTTAAACTTTTATAGCTTAGAGATATTATACTCATTATTACTATAATAACTAAACCAAATATCTATGGCAGTATTGCAAAATTCTCTATTAGCTTGCAAAATTGTCTTTTATCGAACAAAATTATTTTCAAATCGGAATTGGAAAGAATGTGTTGGAATATCTACTGTTTAATATGAAATTCAGTTTAAATTTTTGTACTAGTCTGGTATCCAAAATCCTTTTTAAATGTTATCAGCATAAAAATTTTTAGACTATAAATGTTTAGATAAAACTGTAATTTTTAGCACGTATTGAACAAATATGCCACCCTAACATTAATACCCAATTTTTAATATATCAAAATATGTATTATTGAAATAAAAAAAAAAATAATACTACTAACAAAAAGTATATCAATTAATCTTTTCATATTTGAAGTTGGGAGTTTCTCTATTATGAAACCATCAGCCAGAAATGAATCCATTAGATGAAGATATAGCCTATCATAAACAGTTGAATTTTAAAAACTCTGCCACTTAACATTTTTTCATATTTTATTAGCTGATTTGTTGCAAATTATCATATTTCAGATACTACTTAATAAAATAGTATTTGTAATTTCCTTTGTAAATACTGTTTTCTTATGTAGGAAGATGTTTTTATAAATTGGGTATCTGGGTATAAAATGATTCAACAAATAAAATATGTAAAATCTTTAAGTTTGCAATTGTTTACAAATTGATTAAATGTTTGATTGTTGCTTATTTTTATATTCAAAAGAGCACTGAAGAAAATTAATTGCTTTTGGTAATTAATTTAATTATCATTGAATGATATAATAGAATTTTCTATGGAGACTAATTTGCTTTAATTTTTGTTCATATGGAGTTTTAGTTTGGATGAAGAGCAAATAGTGCCCTAAGAAATGATAATAAAAATATGCTACTTTGAAGATTTTGAGAAACAAAATTGTTTTTTTATACACGGTTATACAAGTCATTAATATTTTCTGATATTGAATTCAATTGTCTGAATATTGTTTATATCTTTAGAACCATGGATACTTCACAGAGTTTTTCTACACATTTTTCATGTGAAAAGATATAAACATCTTGCGTCTATCACATCTCAATGAAAGCGGTTAAATTTTCACGACTTTCCATTATTTAACTTTCTAATTTATTGTAAATCTCACAGGTTTACATTGAAGCATATAAAGTTTTTGTAAAAATCTTTTTCATATTGTGAAATAGCTTTTAGAAATCTTATTGGCAAGATGATG